>NW_024467302.1:645964-736149 GCF_000600275.1 Aspergillus ruber CBS 135680
AAAGTTTGTGCCGCTGCTAGGGCCTCTGGACCTGGTAGCACCTCTATTCTCCCTGGGAACTGGCTATTGGCTGTTTGTGTCGTGCTTTCAAAACCCTCGGATGGGTCTGCTGGTAGGGTATTGGCTAGTTGTCGAGCTAGATGCTGTCCCAGAGACCATGGTCCTCGGTTGCTGCTTTCTGCCCATTGTCGGTTCCCTGGGGTCTGCTCCCCAGGCTGGGTGTGCTGATCCCCTTCTCGGAAGCTCACAGAAGCTCTGATTATGTAGTATCAGGACTCGATGCACGGTTTCCACCACCCCAAAGGCCATTACTTCAAAAGACAATGGTCTTCGGCGGTCAGAAAAATAACAAACTCTTCACCCCACTGGAATAGATCAATAGAATCATGCACATCCGCTTCAGGATGCATGTCCATCTGGTATACATGTATCTCTTATCGATAGCGCGCGAAAACCTTCGACGCAGGCAGGAATTACGCGATGCCATTTGTAGTATATGCACCAGGCCATTCCTCTTCTTGTCCAGGTATATGGAATAACAACATTTGAAATAGTAAATAGTTAATACTATGTGCTAAATAATTTAACAATAAGTAGTATGTAGTATGTCAGGTGGTACTCATTGGAATATTTGCGCCGCGGTTTAAATGCGGAATACTCCCGAGCGGGTAAGTGTCATCATCGCTCGCGTCTGCGATACTCCGCGACACCAAGAAAAAGACATTGATATTACAACCCGATCGGACTTACTTGGGATTTTGAATCCTATCCTAGTGACACTAGCACGATAGCACATCCCTACCCACAAATACATGTAATCCGCATCCCCCGAGTAGTCGCCACAGCCAAGGAACTTCATCGAAATGCCGTCGGTTGTGCCAGCCCGCAATGGTCCATCGTACGTCTTGAATCAGGTAAGCATCGCCTACAAGTCTTTGGAAATCACTCGTGCACCAGCTGACAATAGTGGCATATATAGATTATCATATCTCCTCCCGATACGGACTACCTTGATCAATTGATTCCTTCGATCCGAGAATATAGTGTCGGGAATCGCACGCCCCAACTTCTACAATCGCTGGCCAAGTTTGCCAATGATAAGGAAGCTGAAATCGAGACTATATGTAACACCAATCATCAAGAGTTTGTCACTTCCGTTAACCAGCTTCTCCGCATACGGGAAGGGACTGTGAGCCTGACGGCCGAGATTCTGGACCTGAATCAGTCGATCCAAACCAGTACGGAGCGGCTAGCCGAGCAGAAGAAGGCATTGGTTGAATCACGGAGTCATCGTCAAAACATTGATGAGACTTCTCATGCCATACAAGATTGCCTAGAGGTATTACGCCTCGCGAATCAAGTTCATGACTTGCTTGCCAAGAAGAATCACTATGCAGCTCTACGTGCCATTGAGGAATTGCAGAATGTACACCTCAAAGGAGTTACTCAGTATAAAATTGCAGAAATGATCCAGCGTTCAGTGCCGACGACGCAGAGAGCGATAGCCGAAGCAGTCATGTCTGACTTGAATACTTGGCTCTATCGGATTCGTGAGATGTCGCAGTACCTGGGCGAAATAGCGCTATACCACACGGATTTGCGGAAATCTAGGCAAAAAGAGAGAGCGCAGAAAATTCCATACTTGGGAAATTTCAAACTGAACTCAGCTATCGAGTTAGTATCTGACGAGGATGAAGAATATGACTTGCTGCAGAATGATGAACTTCAAGTGGATTTTACACCACTCTTTGAATGCTTGCACATCCACCAGTCACTTGGACACATGGATAAGTTCAGACTTGAATACGCAAACACACGTCGGCGACAAAAGGAACTTTTGATCCCATCATCAATAACCCTAATCGACGAAGATGGGGCCGGTCTACACAATTTCCTTGAGGAGATAGTAGGTTTTGCGATTGTGGAACGGTCTACTATGAAAAGGGTCCCTGATCTGAGATCCCCTGTTGATGTACTCCACCCTCTCCTCTTTATATCCGTGAATAGAAGTCTCTGAAATGAGTATGTTATTAACAATCTACACAGGTCGGTGAGCTCTGGGATTCAATGTGCCAAACCGCTGTCAGTTTGATATCGAAGGCGCTCTATGAAGTTGACAATGCTGAGAGTCTACTAAAAATAAAAAACCTCATCGCATTATTCATGCAAACAATGAACGTAAGTCTTGCTGCCATTTTAACTACACACTGTATGTGACTTTTGCTAACATGACCAAATTCAGACTTGGGAGTTTCCAGTCGGGATCTTCGATGGATTCTTGTTGACCCTTTTTGAAAAATATGCCGAGCTTCTCAAGAAGAGATTCAGCGACGATTTCCAGGAGGTGAGTATATCACTTCTGTTTCTGTATTTCCCACCATGTCTTACCTGTCATAGATCGTATCTACGGATGATTACATGCCTATGCCAATACAGAGCTCGGAGGAATATGCCAAAGTCCTCAATGTTAGCTGGTATAACCCCGAAAAACCACAGGAAGAGCAAGTGTAAGTTCAGCAGAGACAACCGCTGGGTTTTTTTCCTTTTCTGTGTTTCTTTTTTGTCCTTTCCTTCCCATCCTCTCTTTGTCCGCCTCTGTCTCGGTGTTAACGACATGTCTAGATTTCCATGCGTTTTACCATTCTCTCAAATGTATCCGCTCTGTTGCATCGATATTCGTAATTTCCTGAATCAGTTTTATTTTTTCGCGAATGATGATTTCTCTCATCCAAATGTCATCGACGATACGTTGAAAGATGTGAGTATCCTTTGGCTTGATATTTGATTTTTCAACTGACAGTATCAGGCCCTGGATGAACTTCTATCGAACAAAGTATGCGACACACTTGTTGAGCGTCTCGCTTCCCAGTATTTGGGTCAGATTGTTCAAATTCTCATAAATCTAGAGCATTTTGAACTGGCCTGTCATGAACTTGAGTCGCTGCTTGCTGCTGCGAGGTCACAAAACTCTGCTGGCGGATCAATCGCTTTGAGAGCGACGGAAAAGTTTAGAACAAACAAGAAAGCCGCAGAAAAGCGTATATTCGAGGTCGTCAATTCTAAGATCGATGATCTCATTGAGACCGCAGAATACGAGTGGATGGCACCTGTACCTCCTACGGAGCCCAGCAACTTCATGCAAACCCTGACCCGGTTTCTATCTAATATAATGAACTCGACATTACTCGGGCTACCAACAGAAATCAAGGAATTGATTTATTTTGATGCTCTGAGTCATGCTGCAAATATGATTCTAGTAAGTTCTACTTTCTAAATGTATTAGGGCTTACTAACACCTTAAGGCACAACCCCTCTCATCAGACGTGAAAAAGATCAATCCTAATGGCGTCATGGCTCTCGCAAAGGACGTTGAATATCTCACTGAGTTTGTTGACAGCCTTGGGGTCCCTATTCTACGGGAGAATCTTGATGAGCTACAGCAAACGGTACAGTTGATGCAAGCGGACAATACGGACGAATTCTATGACATATCCACGAGGAACAAAAAATATGGCCGTGTGGATGCATTGAATGGCCCTGTCTTACTAGAAAAGTACTATACCTTCATCCAGTACTTGATTCAACATAAAGGCTAACAATGAAGCAGGCTCACACGCACAGTCCAAAGCCCCATGAAAACCGATAAATTCTCAACACTCTCATCAAGATTCGGAAAGAAGTCCTGACGCCCATCTGTATGAAAAGAGGTCAGGACTCTCGCTGGCAATTATATAATGCTATCTACTATTTTATCAATGATGCTTGACACTCGAGTAAAAGAGTTATTTAGATATGGCTTCAACAAACACACAGCGTACAACATGATCATTACATACCCAAGTACGTGCAAATATAAGAGACAGGAGGGAATGAGGGAAATGAGAAAGACAAAACGCCAATGTATGTCCACCAACACATACTAAGTAACCTAAAACTATCCGAGTAATAATAAGAAGAGAAAATTGGAGACAAAATACATGGAATGAAAACATGTAATAAACTTGTTTGATATTCACATAAAGTCATCAAGGGAAAGCAGAATATAAGACACCACCGATTCCTAAACATTGATAGCCGATGACTTTACTCACTATTCAAATTAATTAGCCACATATTATGATATAACGCTGCTAAAACAAATCATTCTTCTATGCAAATACAGAGCAATTAATATCACATACCTGTTGTGGTGGTAGATGCGGATAAGCAGCATACATTCCCTCAAACATTTGAGATTGTGGCTGGCCATATGCTGCTGTTGGGTCCGACTGCACTGCCCCTGTGTACATGGTGGGTTGAGGTCTATATTCTTGATCCTGAGGAATGCCATGCTGGCCTAAAGATCCGTAATCAGGTGGGGCCATATGGTGTTGATGTTGAACGCCAGGTTGAGACGGTGGTAGTGGACCTGTAGCCCCTGGTGCAGAAGAGGCTACAGGAGCTCCAGCTGTCTGACTGGATCGCTTCGCATGAGAGGCCGCCTCCTCTCGTGGCACTATGTCAATAAGGAAATCAAACATGTCAGACTTGGAAAGAGCGGCTGCAATATCAGACCGCTGCAAAGTGCGACGTTTGTTATCCTCGGCATGGATCCACGCCCGCATGGTTAGCTCGGTGATAAAGATATCACACCCTTTTGCGAATAAAATCGGTGCCTCTGCTGAGATCATCTTGACCTCTGGGTCAGCTTTCATGACCTTCTTTATGCGTGCCAACGGCAGTTGGTGTATTTTATAGTCATGATTATCAGATTCGAGATGGTTGATTACGTGTTGCCAGTATGTTGTAAGAACATCACGGGCTGTCCCTTGTAGACCTTGGTTGACCTAGATCGAGGTCAGTTCCATTCAAAACCATGCATTCACGCACTCACATTTGCCCAGGTGCCAGTATACAATTCAGCCACTGGTGCGTATCCTTGCGCTGAGAGCTAGGACACACACAAACCCAGAGTCAGTAGAAGTTTAATACATTATGGGCGAGTCTTTTGTTTGTAAAATGTCGTGGGACTTGAGAGAACCTACAGCTGCACTGGCACCTGATATACTATGTCAGCAAAAATTGCAAGTGCATAAATTATGGTTTGCGATTTGGTTGCAAAGTCTTACCATAATGCCCACCATTTCTGATATCATATACAGGTTGCTGCCTGCCCTGCTGCTGCCCGGCATTTTGGGAAGTAGGCTCCATGATGATCGACAACAACCAAGGAGTTGTACTCGAAGACGGTGTTATCTATAAGCAATAGTTCGCGAAAACGCGAAGTGATGAGTTTCTCGACAATGGTGTGGCGGATCGCGTGAAATGCGACGCGATGATGGAATAATCTTGAGCTAGAACCTTGACTTTCTAGCGCGTAAGATGAGAATATGTACTGATGATGATATAATACCCTCAATAATTAGAAAATGGAAGATTTAGTGTTCATCCTGTCCAGTCGTGATGCTGATAGATGAATGTTTTGAGCCCGAGTCGAGTCAGCGGAGAAGCGTGCCAAGGAGTGACAGTGATTACTGTATGTAGGTGCTCAGCTCCGACTGACGGTTGCGGAAAGATCCGCAAACCCCCGCGAATCTGATAATACATAGTACGTAGTAATATAATTTCTACTGCACTCACAAAACAATTCTACTAGTTCTGTGTTTCGTGTGTAGCTCTAAATCTGTTAAGCATTGGTTGGTACTGTTGATATATATTCCAGCACTTACTACTATAAATATGATAGCAAACCTCAATGATGTAAATGATGTACAGGTCCTGGCCAAGGGTATGGAGTATCACTTGGCAGTTCTACTACGTATGTAACGGCACAAATTAAATAAGCAGAAGTAATATCTCATTATTATTACTATTGCTTTCCTTTCTGGATTTTGTCTTATCATTCATTGCTCCCGCATCACCCAGAAGAATGACTGAACTACCTCAAAATATATCTTCTTTCGAACGTGTCAAGGAGGCAGCTTCTTACATAAAGGAACGCCTGCCCTCCTCCCTCCAAAGCCCGCGTGTTGCAATTGTTTGTGGAACTGGCTTAGGAGGCCTTGTGCATACAGTTGGGGATACACCCCGAGTGGAATATGACTACTCTTCTATACCATATTTTCCCCAGCTTACAGGCAAGTCTGGCTCCAGCGAAACATCACTCCCATACGTCTCTTGTTTTCTCTCTTTCTTTCCCTTTCTTTTGCTCTCCCCAATGCGCTAAATCGCTGATTAACAGTTACCGGACATGCGGGGAGGCTTGTGTTTGGACTTCTTGGTCAGAAGGTTCCTGCTGTTCTAATGCTTGGTCGCGCACAGTGAGCTAGCCATAAAAACCCGGATTTGTACTGACCAGTAATCACTAATGATACTGTCAAGTTATTACGAAGGACATTCTATCGATAAAGTAACGTTTCCTGTCCGAGTTTTGAAGCTATTGGGCATCGATACCATAGTTTGTGGGCTTCCCTTCCCCGCTATAACCTGTTCGACGTTTGAACTAATATATACAATATTAGTGACCAATGCTGCCGGTGGCCTGAATCCTGAGTATGCGGTAGGAGATCTCGTGTTGTTGAACGACGTATGTTTCATATTTCTGAATGGCATCTACATCGTGCTGATACCGACATTACTATTGATTAGCATATTTTCATTGCCGGTTTGGCAGGCACACATCCACTACGCGGCCCAAATGCGGAGGAGTTCGGTCCTCGGTTCCCCCCTTTGTCAGATGCCTATGACCTCGAACTTCGCCGTTACGTGCATAAAGCGTGGAAAACCGTTATACCATCGCAAAGCAAACGGAGACTGCATGAGGGAGTCTATGCGTTCGTTGGAGGTCCAAGGTGTGTGAAAAGATCACATCAACTCCAGCGCGACTTGGATTTCACTGACTAGCAAGGTAGTTATGAAACTAGAGCCGAGTGCCGTATGCTTCGTCAACTCGGAGCAGACCTAGTTGGCATGTCGACTGTACCAGAAATAGTTGCTGCTAGACATTGTGATCTGCGAGTCATCGCACTCAGCCTTGTAACCAACAAGGCCGTACTGTCTCCTGTGCCTCGAGGAGATGACCATCTCCTCGAGAAGAAGGAGGCAGAGGAGCTTGATGCTATACTGCAGGAGGGGAAAGCCAATCACGAAGAGGTCCTCGAAGCAGCTCGCTCTGCAGCCCTTGATATGCAAGTAAGTCATCACACGATGTCTGTCTCAAAAGTATAGATAATAACATCGTAAAAGGACCTTGTGCAAAAAACCGTCCAGGATATCTTCCAGCAACATTAGCGCTTGGTGATTACCTCTGAGCGACGGTATGCTGCTAAAACAAGACGACTCGGGGTTCGACCTCAAAATCGCCGTAGCTAGCGCCATGCGGGGTTCAAAGAATTTCCTTGACGAACTGAGACATTGCTTTTCACTTGTTTTCACGGCCCCTCTTCGACCGTAGATCTTTGTAAAATGCTTTTTTGCCGCTTCGCTTCGTGGTCTGTATGTCGTTGTATTTGGATTTGAAGCGTCTTGTTTCACGCTCCGTAGCCATAGCCTCTTCCACGAAGGTTCTCTTGCGATCTCTCTTTGCGATACGTCCACTGAAAAACTCGGTTGGTCCTTCGACTATCGTTCCCACTTGGGAGAACTCCGGAGGTTTCGTTTTCCCTTCTTTCTTGTAATGTCTTTTTGGGTCTAGAACTGAACGCATCCGAAGGAGCTGCAAATCCCTCTTCAACTCTGGTGTCATTTCTGTTTTTGGAAGATTGAACCAAGCTTCCCCCGCTGTGGATTTATCCTTCTAGTTCAGCATAAAGTTAGCCTATGGCCGCCTGTGAGATTGGCTGACAACAAAAGCACAAGCTCTGTAAAAAAAAAAAAATGCTCAGAGTAACTATGAAATTGTATAACTCTCATTGGCGCAGCGCAACCCAAAACGGGTTGGTGAAGCTGCATCAAGCGCTAACGCGTAGGAAATTATCCTCATAGCAAAGTACGATAAAGTGAAGGACGAATTAAGATATTTTCGGGAAATCTCACCTTCTTTCCTGAAGTGTCCAACGTCCTTGTCTTGGTTGGATCGAAATTGGACATGTCTTTTTGTCGGGAATCAACCATACAAGAAGGATCGATCGTAGCAACTTCATTTGTTTCATGTACGTATGGTTGCAAGGAATGATTCGCTGATAACTTCGGAATTCTTGGATCAGGGTTAGCTCGCTTGTGATCCCCGTACACAGGCAAAATGCCGTATAGATTCGATCTTACAAAGATGTATCTTTTTTTTCATTCCCATTAGACATCTGGAGCTCTGAATTCTGGGTTGGTCTCGATCCAGGAGCTCGAAGCCGGCTCTCTGCTTCATGAAGCAGCATCTGAATATCATCATCTGTCATACCAACCTCAATGTGAGGTTGGACAGGATGACGCCCTGTGCAAACTCCCTCTGCCATATGGACGTGATAGAGGAAGAGGAAGAAGAGATAATAATAATAGAAGAACCTCGAGGGGGCAGGCAAGAAAGCTTCAAGGTTGAGGTGGGAGAAAAAAAATTTCAGATTTTATATTGGATTCCGTTGCCCGTGTGGGGCAGCAATCCGCACTAATCTAAATACAGTGCGTGCAATATCTTCGACTCGTAGTTGCTAAGTCTGTGTCTTGATAGTCTCTTTCTTTTTTTCTTTTCTATTTTTCTTTTCTGTTTTTTTTTTTTTTTTTTTTTTTTTTTCTTTTTTTTTTTTTTTTTTTTTTTTTCGTTTTATTCCTTTTATTTTCGATTAATTATTCTTCTGATGTTATTTTATACTTGTTTCTTCTGATAACACTGTGGATTGAAGTTAAGATCGGGGAGAAATTACGACTGAAGTGGAAAGCGGTGAAGTTCATTTTTATCTAATTTCTGGTGGAATACTGGGGACGATCGTTGTTCACCAACTATGCAGCCATGCTTTCCTTTCCGAAGTCGCGGATGCTGCTAGGGCTAGGCAAGCGATTCAAGGTATGCCACTTGCCCCAGTACTTATGTTGGATTTGGTTCTAATCACATTGGCAAAGTTCTCTGTACCAACTCGAAGCTTCGCATCATCAAATGAGCCGGATGTCGACCTTAGTCAGTCGGAAGTTCGTCACGCCGCAAGTTTGTCGGGAAATCAGTCTGTAGACACCATCCTCTAGCAAATTATTTTTTCCCCGGGGTATATGACATTGTGGGCTGACTATAAATCTCCAACCCTAAAAGAGGAACCGAGCAGTCCGAATATATAAAACCATGGTCCGTTGCTGTCGAAATGGAATAACAGAGGGACATTCGCGCTTACTATAGACTAGGGCAAAACGATTGGATGATTTAAATCAAGGGGCGCGCCTTCCTAGAAGCGTGCAAGCGCTCTACTTGCGTCCTCTTCGAAGAAAGGCCCAGTACGGTCTCCCAGTTTGTGATCTCCAATTGAGATCGTACAGTGTACGGAACGTCGAATTTTTCGCCGATTTTGCCATACGTGCAGCATACTATTTGAAACTTCCCGTTTCGGGACCTGTGCCGTTGCCGCGTATTGTTGAGCGCTGGACATTCCCGCGAAGTAATTTCGTACATAAGAAAAGCCAAGAAAATTTTGAAAGGATAACACTTCGGCGATTGATTCAAATCAAAGATGGCAATCCGCAGACTGTACAGACGTGGCTGGCCTTTTTGCGAAAGCACTCCTTCTATGGAGTAGGCCTAAAGGCAAATGTTTGGGAGCATGAAAGTCTCGGTACAGTGCAATTTCACGCCTATGATGTTTTCTTTTTCATTTTTTGTTTACTGACATACAATCTAGACGTGGCTAAAACTATGGATGATGCGATGCCTGAGATTGAGCAATCACTTGAGCCGCACCTCTCCCAATTCGGCCAGAGAAAAGACAGGGGTGGTGACCAATCGATATTGGATATCTTGGAAAGCGAGCGGTTTACCAAGAACAAAGGCCCATTGACTGACGTTCGCAGGGGCTAGATGGTCATTGTTGAATCCAGCGAGGTTATATAGGCAAGTGTTGCTCTTCGGCCAGTCAGGGTTTTTTTTGACCTCCTATTCTTTTCTGCATTTGTGTATACTCTACCATTTGTACTATCATACCACTGTGTCCCAGCCCCAGATCTATTCGTCAATTTCTATCAAATGAGACAAGAATTTAAGTAAGGCTGTATAGCATACTGTATTCATCCTAAGCATAGCACACAGATGTTTGTTGATTGAGTCTCATGGATCTTCTATTCTGCATTCTTCTTCTCCTTTCTTGGGGAAGTTTGATTCTTTGGCGACTCATATAACACGTGACTTTACTTTTTTCGTACCTCGGGCACTTTTCTTTTGAAAGTCTCTTGTTCTCTATATCTCTATTTATTTACTACCTTTTCGAATATCTTTTTTTTTTTTTTTTCCTTCTCTGTTTTGGTATGGATCTAAAAACTAGGGTCGTCTATAATGGCCAAAGTTTCACGAAATTGGGTGTGTCAGCGAGAAATCGCGTCCAATTTGAAGGTCTAATTCAACATCGGCGCAGTTCACACTCCACGAAGACATCAGCAGCCCACAAAACGATATTCTCGGGGATACAGCCAACCGGCGTACCACACTTGGGTAATTATTTGGGAGCTTTGCGTGAATGGGTTCAATTACAAAATGGTGCCACAGAGGGAACAAAATTGTTATTCTCTGTAGTTGACCTTCACGCCTTGACAGTGCCTCAAGATGCTCCCTGGTTACGGAATTGCAAGAAGGAGATGTTCGCGACCCTTCTTGCCGTAGGTTTAGATCCTGCAAGGTCGGCGATATTCTACCAATCCGATGTGAGTATTTTCAAATTTCCAATGCTTATCATCAAGTTTACGTACTGACTACCGCCAGGTCTCCGCACACACCGAATTGTTCTGGATACTGAGCACAGTGGCCTCTATGGGGTATCTGTCACGTATGACCCAATGGAAGGTGAGCAGATACAGCAAAAAGCAATAACGCAAATCATGTGGGCACGCATGGGTAATAGCATGAATGGCATCGTTTTCGGTATTGACCCCGTGTAGAGCAAGCTTCAATTACCGGAGAATACAAATCTGGAAGACTCAGCAGCAAGGGCGAAACTTCGGCTGGGCCTATTCTCATATCCCGTTCTCCAAGCAGCAGACATCTTAGTCCATAGGTTTGGCACCAGGGAAACTATGCGCTAAGACCCTCTGCTTACAGTGATTAGGGCTACACATGTGCCCGTGGGGGAGGACCAGAGGCAACATCTTGAATTTTCCAGAAACACGGCAAATAGCTTTAATCACCTCTACGGGTCCATTTTCCCACTACCTGAGGCGCTCATATGTAAGTTTTCCTCGTCCGGTCGGGTATGGGGCATATAGTAATAGTTGGGCATTGTCAGCACCCGCAAAACGAGTGATGTCTTTCAAAGAACCAACTCTGAAGATGTCGAAATCCCACCCCGATGAACGATCAAGGATTTTGCTCTCGGATACCCCAGAAGATATTCACAGAAAGATAAAGGGCGCACTTACGGACTCGGAGCCGCAGCTCAAATATGACCCAGATAACCGTCCAGGCGTCTCTAACTTGATCGAAATTCTCGCTCATTTTGAAGGCAAATCGTGCGAAGAAGTGGTCTCAGAGTTCCAGCATTCAAGCCTTGGGGCTCTAAAGGGACACGTTGCTAGCAGAATTGCTAACCATCTCCAGCCGATCAGGGAGAGATATATTGCTCTCATAGAAAACAAAACAGGTTACCTTGAAGATGTTGCGAACCAAGGCAGCCAGGTCGCGCGTTCCAACGCTGAAAGGACTATGAAGCAAGTTAAAGAAGCACTAGGTTTGTGAACCTGTATGTTATGATCTGCAATAACATGCCGGCCATTTATCTACGTTTAGATCGGCTGTATAGTGAGTGTCGTCAAACGTCGTCTCCCGGAGTGCATACTCATTAGATGGAAAGAACGGGGTCTTCTACAGTATGCCGGGCATACTTGGGCATGTCTGATAGTATTCCGCTATTGTCGGTGTATCGTGGTCCCGTGGATCGGTTGATAGGGCCGGTTTGAGTAAATTTAGGGCTCGGGCTAGCACTTTAGTCGACCACCAAAGGCATACAGAATTACCCCGGAGACCATCTGTGGAAAGGGAATCGACAAGAGGAAAATAGGAAGATATGCTATGAGAACATTTTGTCAAAAGTGTTCAAATGTAAAAACTAATAGTAGTATGTACTGCATAGATGATAACAGTGATGTGAGTCATATTACCGCGTACAACCTAAAACATTGAGATTTGGATTTTGAAAGCTACAATAGCTCTTTGCAATAAATTCAAAAGACTAATCGCAATTCCCAGATGCTAGCGCTAATCGTTGACATACCAATGAAGTGTACCCTAATAAACCTTGTCAAGTAACGTGACTTATTATGTGCCCTAAAAAGTCCGAATTGATCAATAACCAAGGATAAAGGCCCTTCGACCCATGATCAAGCTGTGCAAGGTAAGCACGCAGGACTAATAATCAATTGCTCGGGCTATCATATCAAGATGCATCAAAGCACCAAAACTATATGGTTTGGGGCAATATACATTATTCTAATTAACCTATAAAATATAGGCATTTGTCCCCTTGTTGCGGTTGAGTATATTTACACTCGCTTTTAAACTGCAGTGGTGATTTCGTTCTCAATGAAGATGGCTCGATATTAAACTGTCACCATGTCATCCCAGTATCGTTAGTTTAATAGAGATGAGGCGTTGAATGAATTCCACTTGGATTATTGTACTAAGCCTACGTTGCCCATGCCACAGGCCATCACTAATACATCCTCCAAAATGATGTTGCCGAAGAAGAGATACCTAATTGCTCTTAGGAGTACGTTGCAGACTTTGGGACATGAAGCGTCTCTTTTGGTCATGTCAGTACCATAGGGAACCAGGTGTCCCCCAGAACAGCTCTGGGGGTCCCATTGATGGTACATAATTCATATTGAAGCAGATGGTGCGTCCGTGCTCTCATAAAAATGGTGGTTGTCTCCAATGGTCATTATAGAAGATATCAAGTAGGATAGCACTCTTACTAAACCGCCCTACAACCATCCAGCCCGGGTGACCATCTTGATTATCTCGCTTTAGGGCACAATCCCAAGGTTCGTTCTATTTCTCAGTGAGCACCCGCTCAGCAGTCACCGAGCTATATGCATTTTGATGGGGCTCATCTCTGGGAAGCAAGGAGCCTTTGCACTGCGAGAGATTGGAGAATGCTTCGACAGCGCTCAGTTATGTTCGACTAAGGGGCTTGGCGCGCTCATTGGTAGCGTGGTCATCTGAAGTTTTATCTTCATCAATTGCTGGTAGAAAGCTACAACGGCCAGCCGAGACGAACATGGTCTGGCCGGACGTGCGACAAATTATATCCTGCTATGCACAAATTTAACCTGATTACGATGAAGCATCCATGACAGATTCCTTACCTGGGTTACTAGAGCTCATTTTGCCACCATGGAATCCAGGAACCATCCCAATTATGATACACCTATCCAAAGGGGAACGGATGGAGCTACCTGCTTATATCAAAGCTTTTGCAACCGTTATTTTTGCAGCAATAAACAGCTTGCGTTGCCAAGACCTAGGACCAGTTAGTGACACACAATCAACAATACTTTCAATCCGAGGACTATTCACCTTCAAACTGGATATCGACATCTAAACACTGCTTATTCAAGACCTGCAGAATAGGTTCAAGAAGACCACTCGGGGGATTATTG
Organism: Aspergillus ruber CBS 135680; assembly: GCF_000600275.1. Classification (NCBI taxonomy): domain Eukaryota; kingdom Fungi; phylum Ascomycota; class Eurotiomycetes; order Eurotiales; family Aspergillaceae; genus Aspergillus; species Aspergillus ruber. Next base: position 659,717 of record NW_024467302.1, read on the forward strand.
GCAGACTGTTTGACAGTTTCAGCATCAGCCCACCTTGTATCATGCCGGAAATGTAAGACCAGAGCTTCTAAACATCCATTATGTACTCAGGGGCCTTCTAATACAAACTTTCCAGCACAAATATGAGCTTCTCAGTCGAAGCCTCACCGCCTGAAGCATGGCAATTATGGCGTGCCAGTAACATTCATCGCTGAATTCAACCAGCTCAATTGGCACTTTGAGACTATCAAAAAAGGCATGGATATGAGCCAGCAGCACTTTCAATTTAGAATCAGCAGCCAGCAGTTGAGTCCTCTTGACAGCTAAAACGGAGTAGCCACAGTAGGATCGACCCATGGTGGCCATACCTTATTGCAGAGCGAAGCCCAGCACTTATAAAACACTATCAGCACCTTCGCTGTAGTCCTACCATAATATGGCTGTATGCAAGTAACGCACCCCAGTAAATTTTCAAATTCTTCCATTCCAAGAAAATATTCTCGATGATCTTGAGATTTAGGATATTAGCAAAATTCTCTCTGACCAGACCAAGCCCCCAATTCTTCCAAGCTTCCCATTACTCTAAGCCGAAGGGCTGGGGATGTAAGTAATTAATGGAAGTTGTTGCGATTGACTCACTAGTCAGAAAGTCCCCAATATTGGTCATTTAGCCATTTTACTGTGTAAAAGATCCTACTCATCGTTTGCGCGACTACGCAAATGTCTTGAAGATAGACCAGAAGAGGGTAATGAGTAATAACACGCATTTGGGTCTCGTTATTTACATTAGCGCGCACCCTCATCTTGGGCTCTCTTTTCATAGTGATTATTTTGTGAAATTCGCGTGGTCTCTTTCTTGGGGAGGGGGGAGGGAACGCATGCTCAAACGATGAAAGTGACAGGAGACTAGGGCTTTAGAGCTTTTTATGGTTCATACGGTGGATTTTAAGTAGACCATCCGAAATCCTTGTATCCACAACACATAAGAGATTTCCTGCATATGTACGGAGTACATATATGTTGAAGCGAATTCATTCATCCTTCCAGTGTGTGGGCAAACAGAAAATGGTTTATTTCAGGCCTAGATAGACCAATAATTTCCACTCAAGGTAACACTTCTCATTAAAGAGGCATCAGCCCTATATGATCTCATGGATAATTTGATGATGCTCTTCATGCGGACAGTACAAATCATCTGGAATGTGTTATTCCTTGGGCTAGATAGTATATACAGGGTAGTAGTACTACTCAATGGCAGTGTCGAATTCCCTTTTCAGCTCTGCTCAGCAGGCATTATTGCCGTTTGCAGCGGTAATCTACTATTATATATACGGTATTGTTAGTATGGTAATAATACGTTATCTCCATATTAACCAATAAAAACACAAAAATTGCTTTAAATTCGCTCTTGAACCCCACGTGTATATCCTCCAAATACCACACAATACCACCAGACAAACAACATCGATGATGAATCCGCTGTCATTGGACCCAAGGCCAAGTGGGGGCGCCGAGAATCCGAGTTACTACTTACGTACTACGATTCCGACTGAGCCGGCCAACGCTTATTACTATTATGAGCCACGGAAGCAGCGTACGATACGACATCAGGCACCAGCCGAATCCAGGATATTTTATTCAAAAAGCAATAATGTCTCCGCGGGCCCAAGGAAATGAGCTGATTTTGCTCACCTCAAGACCTGCCTTCCTGTGCTCCATCTTGTATACAACAGCTTCTGTTAAATACTGTTCAACCTTGCTGATTGCTCAAGTCATCTTCGGATTCTGGATAGTCTATCTATCTCCCGACGAGATTTTTTAAGGGAAAGTAAACAAGAAAGAAATGCGGAGCGCATGGCTATGGTCTTTCTTTGTCTATCTTGCGCTTTCCAAGGCTCATACGTTGACGCTACACCGAAGAGATGCTCCCTCCGTTGTGCCGCTAGACATTCAACGAAAGGATATTCCTGACCCTGTCCATCGGGATCGAATGCGGCGAAGGCGAGACCAAACTGTTGGTCAGAAGCTTGATAATGAGGTGTGTTAATTTTTTTTTTTTTTTTTTTTTTTTTTTTTTTTTTTTTTTTTTTTTTTTTTCTCTCTTGGTTTCTCGCCTCCTGGCTTGATTGCGGGTTTATAGATCGCTCATACTTTGAGAAGGAAACGCTTTATTTTTGTAATGTCACCCTTGGTACACCAGAGCAGAGCTTGCGTTTGGTTCTTGATACCGGAAGCAGCGATCTTTGGTGCAATGCAGCGAACTCCACTCTTTGCTCCTCTCTAGGTAGCCCTTGCCGCACATCAGGTTCTTATGATGGTGATTCTTCATCCACCTACTCCTATGTCTCCTCCAACTTCAACATATCATATGCGGATGGTTCAGGGGCGGCCGGTGACTATGTAACCGACACTATCCGTGTCGGAGGCGTCACTTTAGAGGATTTCCAGTTCGGCGTTGGATACTCGTCTAGCTCTTCTGGTAGGTTTATATGTCAACCATTCCCTCCTACCAAAGAAAAAGAAAAGCAGCATGGTTAATCGAGCGTGATTGTTGTGCAGAGGGTGTTTTGGGCATAGGATATGCATCGAATGAAGTACAGGTCGGTCGGTTTGGCCAGAGCGCTTATCCTAATCTTCCTCGGGCGATGGTTGAGAATGGCCTGATCAGTTCGAATGCCTACAGCCTTTGGCTGAACGACCTGGAAGCAAACACAGGCTCGATCTTATTTGGCGGCGTTAACAGGGCAAAGTATATTGGCGATTTGAAGACTCTTCCGGTTCAAACAGTCAACGGTGGCTATTCGGAATTTATCATTGCACTCACAGGAGTAGCCTTTAAATCTGAGTCCGACAGCCACAGTTATTCGTCAAACTCACTACCAGCAGCGGTGTTACTCGACTCCGGAAGTTCGCTGACGTACCTGCCGGACTCGCTTGTTGAAGACATATACAGTGACTTGAACGTTGTTTACGAAGCATCAGTCGGGGTCGGCTACGTACCGTGCAGTTTAGCGGACGAAAATATCAACATCACATACACATTTTCTGATCCTAGTATCACGGTTGGCATGGGCGAACTGACCCTCGATTCGGGTCCTCTTTATTTCCGTGACGGTACACGAGCATGTGTGTTCGGTATTGTTCCTGCTGGAGATAGTACCGCTGTTCTAGGCGACACATTTCTGCGCAGTGCATACGTTGTATATGATTTGGCAAACAACGAGATTTCCCTCGCCAACACAAACTTTGATCCTGCCGACGACGATATACTCGAGATTGGGACAGGTGATGATTCTGTTCCTAATGCTACGAGAGTTGCAAACCCTGTTACAACCGTTGCCGTGGATAATGGTTCTGGAGCCCGAATTGGGGGCCCAACCGACAGTGTTTCTACAGAGATACCAACAGCCACCAGTGCTGCCACTGCTATTTCGCCGGATACGAAAGGAAATTTACTTCGCAGGCTTGCAAGTGTAGGTGTTGGGTGTATGTTGTTAGCATTCTAGTTTTACATATAGATGCCCAGGGACTGGAGACTTGTGTGCAATGATGCTGTAGATACTCCGTGATATTATTTTATGCAATTTACTTTGTACTTTGAGTGAGCTAGTTAATATAAGACAGCAGTCGATTGAATTCGAGTCAATGTAGTTGAGTGAACCATTCAATGTCACTTCCGCAGGATGATAACACAAGGTCCTTCTTTATTGTCAGTGTGGTCTGTTTGCCCCTCAAACCAGATATCAACAGTCCACTCGTGATCTTCAGACAATTTAATGGAGAAGGCTTTGCAAATAGCGATCACACGATTGCCTTGTTGACGACTGCCACATTCAAGGACTGTAAGTCTGATGGATAGCTTGAATGATAATGCAATGAGATGATGATAAAATATATCTTCCCGCTTATAATCCATTGTTGAAAGATAGTTCATGTTGGCAGGTGGTACCAGGGCAAGCTCAGGTTCGAACAACCGAACACTGCGGGCAGTTGTGCCATCGCGGAGGGAGTTGGGTGAAATATATGGTGGGTTTGAGACCAGAATATCCCAGTCAAAACCTTCTCTTAGTCCTGGGCTCATTCTCCACCGAGGTGTGTATGTTTCCAGTATCTCGTCGATTTCTGGGTTATGTCCATTGTCACGACCAAGTACATCGCCTTGGTGGAAATGGACTTCTCTGTAGGATCTATCTGAGAGCAGACCAAGCTGGAGGTTGTGGTCGAGATTTCTTGTGGCCAGTTGAATAGCCGCAGCACTAATATCAATACCGAGTATAAATAGTTGCTGGAAACGAGGGGCGAGAAGAGAATGCAGGAGTAAAGATATACAACCAGTGCCAGTGCAGAGATCCAGAATGCGCAGGGGTCGTATCAACCCCGATGGTTCGACATATTCATTCTGGCCACCACTGGCTAGGAAATATCTTGAGATTAGCTCGGCGGCATGTATGGTGTAAGACTCTGTCTCCGGTCTTGTTACAAGGTAGTTAGAGTGAAAGGCTAGTCTCCTGACGGGTGGGGAAGAAAGCGACAAACCTCGGTATCAGGACACCCTTTTCACATAATATTTCCAGGTTTCCGAAGGGCTGGTCACCGAGTATATACTGAAGAGGCATCCCCTTCGAACGCACTTTGCACATCGTTCTTAACAAAGTTTTCCAGCCTGAAGCTGAGTATTTCCAGGGCCATTGTTTCCACGCGTGAATTGCTCGCTCGCGTAACCAGCGTAACTCATTTTGTGCTGAGCTGACAGAACGACATTCCTGTAGAAGTATTGGCAAAAGAGGGTTTTGTCGATATGCCTTTATGACGGTTGAAGTGGGAATCCGGGGCATTGATGGCGAACAATCCTGAATTTTGGAGAGGCTGTTGTTGCCTTCTCCGTCCCACTTCTTACGACTCACAAAGGGAAAAAAAGAAAAGAAAAAAAAAAGCGCGCGAGGGAGGGGGGTGCGCAGGAAAGCTAGCTGTTGCTATAAGTAGTCAAGTACCTTGCTTTTGCTTCGGCGCTTTTAATATGAATCCAGTACAAGTTATATATAATTATGTAAGTCTTTTTTTATAGCCACTTTAAAAAAATAAAAAAAAAAAAAAGCTTTCTAGTCTTTAATATATATATTAGATAAGGTTGGCACAGAAGAACTCAGAATACTAGTATTATTATTACAAGAATCTCTATCCTATCGCCTATAGCTCAGTAGGATAAGGATAAATATTTATATCGTCATTTGACTGGACTATATTATTACATTATAAGTGGGTTATCCATAATCTCCTTTTGGTTTTATTTTATATAAGTTAGGTCACTAGGTGTAATGAACAAGGACATTGGACAGTGGGATTACTTAATAAAATCTGATTGACCATATGGATATTTTAGTTATTCCAACAACATAAGTGGTTGACGGGCGAAGTCGTAACTTTATCTGCATTTCATGTCATCAAACTAAAGCACATAAAAAATACTTAATCCATGTCCAACTGTTTTAAATTCATGTATCTAGAAAACGGCTTCTTTTTATTTTTTAATATAATAAAGAAAACACTAACGTAGTCTACGGCCGAGTCGCACACACACTCTCTGTATTCCATATAAAATAACACTTTTTGTAACCTCAATATCTCAACTGCAAGATATCTACATAGCCTAAATTTTTTAATATATATACAATCTTATGGTATCGATGTCATAATTTATCGCTATAATTTTCAATATTCAAACATCTATAACTACAAAATCTTTCAAAGTAAAAATACCTTCCTATAAATTAAGCTTCTATATCTGTTCACTTCTAATACGAGCTCCATAAGAGTCTTTAAGTGACCCTTATTAAACCCACAATTCTAGAAAATGGCCCTGACAAGTAATCATCCAATAAAACATATACTAATTACTTCAAACAGAATATATAAAGATATTATAGAATATATTCTTTCAGAATCCAGGGAAGCCACACTAGTAAAAAAAAAATAAAACAATTAATTAGAATACCTTAAAAAAATTGTAGTACATTAGTATATATTAAAAACTAAAGCTTTTTGTAGCCAACTTGCAAGTAACGATCTACATCTGATGTCATGTTTCAAGAAGTTAAACTCTTAAATAATATGCCCAGAATAGACTCTCAAATAAGACTGTCTTGTTTTTCTAAAAATGGCCTATAAAAATTTTTTAATTCAATAATTCTCTAAATATTATCATCATTCTCACTCAGGGCACTTATTTTTGAGAGAGGGGATGAGGAATAAATAATAGATCTGAATAATTCTTATGAGGACTTGCATGCTTTTTATACAGGGTCTCACAATTCTAGGGCTTAAAAATATATAAAAAAGAACCGAGGCCTTTATATATAGATAGATTTTAGAGCTAAATGTCATCATTATGAAGAACTACACTATCATCATTTATATAACATTAGATTATTCAATAGTTCGATCTAAAAACTCCAAATATCTTCATGACCATATTCTTCAGTGCGGCTTTTTTCTATCTTCATCCTATAAAGATGCCTCTTTCTAAAGAAAATAGAATGCAAATGGCCCATCTCAGCGATTAAGAATTAAAAAAATCCAATCAAAACGAGAGTGCATCTGTTTTAGGAGTGTCTGAGGCTATCCTTCGTAATCGGCTTAAAGGAATGAAATCACGATCAGAAACAAGCGCCAGTGGCCATAAATTAACGGATTTTGAAGAGGAAGCTCTTGTCAAGCAACTGCTGAGATTTTACTTCAAAAACGTATGAAAAATTCTACTGCAACTATCGGAGTCAATTGGGCCTCCTTCATAAAGCGCCGTCCTGAACTACGAACAAGATATAACCGGAGGATTACATACCAGCGTGCAAAGCAGGAAGATCCAAGTCTTAAATAAGTGGTTTGAGGCTGTACATGCAGCTATTAAAGAACATGGGATCCATGAAGATGACATCTGGAATGTTGATGAAACCGGCTTTGCAATGGGACTCTGTACAACATCTAAAGTAATTACTGCAGTAGAACGCAGTGAGAGACCTCGCACAGTTATCCAGAGCAACCGTGAATGGGTTACTATCATTGAATGCATCAACTCAAAAGGGATTTCCATACCACCAGTGGTCAACTTGAAAGGGAAAGAACATCAAGCTCCTTGGTATCAAGAGCCTAACCTTCATCCAGCCTGGAAGCTTACAAATAGCGCCAATGGCTGGACAACAGATGGGATAGGTCTTAAGTGGCTGAAGCAAATGTTTGATCCTTTTTCTAAACCACTTTCAACTGGTGCAAATAGAGTGTCATTCCCAACCCGCAATTCCCGTTTACTCCCCTAGGGAAGGGTCGGGTTGGGAAATGTGGGAAATGGGAGTGGTTCATATTCCCGAATTTCCCATTACATACTATTACAATACTTAATCTAACCATGGTTATATCATGCCCTTTGGTGGATCTTTTCGGTCATGTCTATAAATTGTGTGCTAATGCGGTCCAAATATATGTATATATATATTTTCAGACCAAAAAAGATCGTTAGTTATAGATATAATGCGTGGTAAATTTGCATCGAAAATACAAGGCTACAATAAGGCAGTTGGATTGGGAATAATGGGAACGGGAATTCCCATTCCCATCCCGGTTCTAACTGTAGTTAGTTCAGTGCGTCCATAAATGGTTAGCGCTGTCAATCTTTGGGAAATTTGGGAAATTTGGGAAATTCCCGACCCTTCCCGGTGGGAAATGGGAATGGGAATGGGAGAAAGATTCTCTTCCCAACCCGCATGCGGGTTGGGACTAAGGTGCCCATTTCCCTACCCTACCCGGCCCGAATGCAACTCTAGGTGCAAAGCGGTTGCTTATTCTTGATGGCCATTCAAGTCACCAAATTGCTGAGTTTGATGATTTTTGCAAAGAGAATGCAATTATCTGTCTTTGTATGCCTCCACATACATCTCATCTTCTTCAGCCACTTGATGTTAGTGTTTTTGGGCCGCTTAAATGCACGTACGGAAAACTAGTTGAGGGAATGATGGTGGCTGGAAATAACCACATTGATAATAAGGACTTTCTGCATCTATATCCTCCTGCGCGTGATCAGGTCTCCACTGGAAAGAATATTTGCAATAGCTTCGCAGGTGCTGGTCTTAAAATCCTCGCCATATTGATTGCAAGGTTCAGAGCCTACAGAGGAGTCTTCAAAAGGAAAGAATTCTTTCTAGCAGTTCAATCTCTCATATTCAACATCTTGAAAAGGCAGTGCAGATAGATGGCAATGAAAATGAACCTTCTTCACCAAGAAATCAGGTCTCTACGCACTGAAAATGAGCGCAAAAAGAAGAAGAAAGCAGATAATCTCTTATTGTCATGGTGCTAACCTGCGATCTATGCACATGACATGATTTGCACATAATCCATAGGCGATAATATCTCCCTGCTGAGGCAGGTTCTATAACACCAAATCTGACCCCCACCCATTAAACTGACACGAGTCAACTCCATATATATATTTAAAAAAGAAGATTGTTATGAGCATATGAAAATGAATGTTATATAAGAAGTTCTTTTCAAGATTTATGAGCTTTCTAGTAGCAAAAAGAATTCTTTAAGACTTTCTCAGTGACTGACTTTGTAGAACTAGATACTTGATTTACGATTTAATGTCTCAGTCAAAAAGCATGAACGAGGTTTTTAGGCCACTAGACAGCCCTGTCAGAGAATTCAGCCCATACTGATGCTTCTCTACATTGATAGTTTTTCAGATGTGACGATATTCCCCACTCCAACCTGAGAGTGTGCAATACAAGAAAAGTCTCAGCCTATACACTTCAATAAACCAACTTATCGTCTAGATATCTTTTAGTTATATTCATGGCTGCCTTGTTATATTGATTTGATAAGTGACCACATATAGAGAAAACCAGGCATGAAAAGGGAAGAGAGAAAAAAGGATGGTGGGAAGAACTCCCATCTAGTGTGGGAGCTTGACGGGTTGCTTAGCTACAAAGCGCAAGTGGTGACCTCACCACTACCTGCATACCTGCTAAATCACTGTGTACAGCTGCAACTGCATCCTCCTTTTTTCTAGTATGCCTGCTCAATAGATAGCTTTAATTGTACTGTTAGAATTTTATGATTATTCTTCCTAGAATGATGAGATAAGCTATACTCTAAGTTAAAGCTATAATAGTATTTGATCCTTTTATCTCAGTAGACATGTTATGAGAAAGATTCTATTAATTCGCTTTGCATAAATAGTGTCCCAATCAAACAAGAATATGATTCTTTTCCTTGAATAATTGACAATGGCCGGGTATAATTACATCTCTTATCATCTAAGAGTATCATCTAAAAGAGCATGGAAATTCATTAATGTATTGTCAGGATGCAGGGTGAAATATACAAGCAAACAGGCTATCTACAGGTACATATGCAAGATGCAGCTTTCCGAGCTGCACAATATCGGCGTTGGCACCGAGAGATACCTTCTACGGGCCACATACCAGGTCACGTGTATAGATGACGGGCTGACACCGTGGCATATGTGCTCCTGTATAAGTGCATTGATATTATTAAAAATCATAGTAGTTCTAAGATATTATTCTGGAGATTCTCTGCTCATTATTAGCACACATGTTACAATTCTAGTATTTGTAGTTACTAATATTATTCTGCAATTGCTCACTTTTAGTTTAATGATTGGTAGTGCATTATTCAAATTACAGTCCTTATTTCCCTTTAATTTTTTTATAAACCGTGTTATTTTTTGATTTTCAATGAGTGTATTTATGAATTATTATAAAAATAATTTCTATAAATCAATATATCAAACCTCAGATGAAGCAGTTAGCAAAATATTTATTAAGAGGATATTTTAATCAATATTCCTTCAACCAACACATTTATAGTCTAGCATGTTTATAATTATTTACAAATTCTGATGCAGAAGCTGACTAATAAGCCTTGTTAATTAATTCACTCCTTGCATGTCCTTAGGGTGTTAGCAAGTGTATTTTTTTTTGCCCGCTTAGCACTAAATAAAAACGTGAGAAATTGTGTTTGTTATATAAGTATTCAATTTCTCAGTAATTATGAGATGATCTAGCATGCAGTGATTAGTAGGATTAACCCATTCTCTGGAAGTAATAATCACCTGTATCTTTTTCTCAATCTTTGCGTTCCCTCAGCACCATTGTGTTTTGAGAATGCGCGGCCATGGATGCTGGTATAGATAGATAGGAAGCCCATCTTATCAATGGCATGAATGTCTTTTTGTGCCATCTCCCTGATTTTCTGGCCATAATCATGCTTGAGCGGCGCAAAACAACTTATATCCAGTGGCTGAAGTAGATGAGATGAATGAGGAGGCATGTATAGAGGAATAATCTTGCAGTGCAGAAATGATCAAACTTGCAGTTGCATGGTTGCTATGGCCGTCAAGGATCAAAAGGCGATATCTGCCAGCGGTCTGAGAGGCAGTATGCTTCTCAAAGATGTTCTGAAGCCAGTGATATCCCAGGTTATCATTTGTCCAGCCATTATCACTCATGCTGATTCTGTATTCTTTGGGAATAGCTGAATACGACTGAGATTGATGCTTTTTCCCGACCAGGATAATCTGCGGAGGTAGAGCAGATCCAAAGGCATTGATGGTAATTATCATAGTAATCCACTCGCGATTTCCAGGCTCGATAGATTTGGCATGGCTATCTCTAGTCTGTGAGCCACAGATAAACTTTGCTGTTGATTCTACTCCCATTTGAAAAAGCCAGTTTCATCCATATTGTGCGGACACTTGATATTTGAAGAGGTAGACCACGCCCATGCATATCTAGAATCCAACTTAGATAGTCTCTTTTTCAAGTTCTGATAATTTCCGGCCATTTGCAGTGGATTCTTTGTGGGGGCGGGACTCCATTCAAGCGTTTTATCACGTTCTTGATGGCACATCAAACGCTTCAGCACAGGCAGTTTTAGATCGAAATTGACCCTTATTAAAAGCATCAGTAAGCCAATTCCATCCGTTCTTTTGAAAAGTTTATTCATTATGGATAATTTGATGAGTAATAGGATTGGAGAATATGGGTATATAGTATTCAGGCGAGACGCCGCCGACCGCGCCTCTTTGTGATAGATTACGTTATTGAATGATAGTTACCTGATGACCTCATGTATTATATTAAATAGGTGATACTTTGAGTTTTTATCTATTTAGATATTTAGAAATATATAGAGACTAGGGCTACTTGTTATTAAGAGGCTTTAATTTAAAGAATGTAAAATTTAGGAAACCTGTATTTTTTTTTTTTTTTTGATATAAAGGATTTATTGATATTATTAATACCTTTAACAGTTATAAAAAAATATAACAATTATAAAATGATATTATAACATATTTCAACCCAATGCCAGTTATGTACCCAACAATCCATTAAAATGGATTCTCTTGGATTCTTTTATTAACAACTTTGCTAATTCTAAGAGTTTAACTCTCTACCCATCTACAAGCTGTAAATACCCATATAGGAATACTCAGTTAGTATAAAACTGCACTATTTCTTAATATTAAAAAGATTATACTAACGTACTATTTAATGATACCTAGGGAAATGAAAACCTTTAGTAAGTAGTTAGCTATTCTTTGAAGTGCAAGTAACTTTGATATCATATAGAGCTCATCGTCTACAATGCCATATAGTATGTCTGCCAGGAATAATTAATACAAAGGGAAACAGAAGGCTAATTGATATATTAAAAATAAGTTCGGACTAATATAATGTATTCCACAACCGAGCTGCGCGGTTTCTCCGTGACCACTAAATATTCGAAGCATTTCAACCACCAATATCTCTAAAGATTGATATTATTATTACATTAAGACTATTTAGCAGTTGAATATAACACTATTAAGGCAACTTCTTATAGTATATCCAAGCTGCTGGACTGGCGGCCCCTTGCGCGGGCTTCAGTGCGTGACTTGCGTGCCGCTCACGAAAGGTCGTTAAGCACCCCAAATATTGCAGCAGCCTTTTTTGATTCGTTATCTTCGTTATCTTTATATACAGAAATGGCCATTTGTTTACGGGATTCCTTAGGCATTCTGTATGAAATAAATGCGAAAATTCTTGAAATGCTTCGAATATTTAGTGGTCACAGAGAAACCGCGCAGCTCGGTTGTGGAATACGTTAACGTAATCCACAGCCGAGCTGACCATACAACCGAGCTGACCATTTTCTCCGCAACCACAAGGATATTAAAGCTTTTCAACCACCAACGCCATTAAACTAGACTATATAAAAAATAAAATGAATAGTTATTTACTAGGACAACCTCTTATCGTATGTCCTATAGTCCCACAGCCACTACAGCGTTGTGGAGCTCGCTTGCGAGGCCGAGATATAGGCTCTTCAACCTGGGCTTCATCCTGTATATCAAGCTGCTGAATGCGCTCACGACCTTCCTGTACAGATATAAAGAGATTATCTCCTATAGAAGCACGTTTCCTTGCCTTCTTCTTTGTTTTCCGCTCATTTTCAGTCCGTAAAACCTTGATTTCTTGTTGGAGAAGAAGGTTTGTATTCATTGCCATCTGTGCAGCCTTTTCAAGGTGTTGAATATGGGAGACTGGACTACTAGAAAGTGTCCTTTTCCTTTGAAGGCTTTTCTGCAGATTGTGGATCTTGTGATCAAGCTGGCGGGGATTCTGAGGTGTCTGAAATGCAGATGATACTGATCCTTCAGCAAGAGGTGGTGGTATTGGCGTATGAAGTTGAAAGGTGATTTTCTCAAGAACCCGGTCTTTATTGAGTGGTTTAAGACCAGATCCTGCAAACCCATTGCATATATTCTTTTCAGTAAAAACTGCTTTGCGTGCAGAAGGGTATATATGGAGAAAATCCTCTTTATCAATATGGTTGTTTCCAGCCGCCATCATGCCCTCAACTAATTTGCCATATGCACGTTTAAGCGGTCCAAAAACACCAACATCCAGAGGTTGAAGGAGATGAGATGAATGTGGAGGCATGCAAAGGCAGATAATTGCATTCTTTTTGCAGAAACTGTCAAATTCAATGGTTTGATGACTTGAATGGCCATCAAGAATAAGTAATCGCTTTGCGCCAGTTGGTAAGCTTCCAATCTGGATGAAGATTAGACTCTTGATACCATGCAGCCTGGTGTTCTTTCCCTTTTAAGATAACTGCTGGAGGTATATGAATCCCTTTTGCGCTCACACATTCAATGATTGTGACCCATTCGCGATTCCCCTGGATAGTTGTACGAGGTCTTGTTTTGCACGCTGGTGTGTAATTCTCCGATTGTATCTTGTACGAAGCTCTGGATGGCGTTGAACAAAGTTGTATGCCCAGTTGACTCCAATAGTTGAAGAAGGATCCCGTGTACGCTCAGAAAGTAATATTTGTGCCATTCCACGCAGAAACTCAGGTCTAATTGAAAACCCTCGTTTATCTGCATCTAGCAGACGCTTAGCTAGGACTTCTTCTTCAAAAATTGTTAATTTATGGCCATTAGCGCGTGTTTCTGACCGTGGTTGAATTCCTCTAAGCCGGTTGAGCAAGGTAGCTTTAGGCACACCAAATACTGCAGCAGCGCGTGATTTTGATCGGATTTTTTTCTTTCTATAAGCTTCAATGGCCATTTGCATTTGGGCTTCCTGAGAAAGAGACATTTTATATGGTGATGGTGAAAATATGACGCGTTGAAGAATGATTGTTGGAAGTTGCGGAGAAAATGGTCAGCTCGGCTGTGGATTACGTTAATAACTCTCTAACTTATACAATAACTTGAAAATTACAGATTCTAAACTTTAAATATAAATTTAGAGAACTTATAATTAATTCAGGTTCCTAGCTCTAGAGATAGGAAACCTTTAAAAAAAGGTAAATAAAGAATAAAATATATAGTTACATGACAAAAGTCTACGTAATTCCGCGTCGCGCGACGCGCGACCAGATATTGTCGTCATCTTTTCAACCACCTACACCTTTACAGTCGACTAATTCTAACAAAGCTAGTAGAAAGGAATTAGAATCTTTTCAAGGCGGGATTATAGTTGACCGATTTCTTGGAGGTCAGGAAAAGGCCGATTAGAGGATTACCAACAGTGTCAGTAATTGGACAACAGATGAAATGATTTATCATTCAATGGCAGCAGCAAATTTTCTTGATCATGCTAAACTAGAGAGCTAAAGTATCAATTAGTATAGGAAATAAAGGGACTGATGATTCCTTTTATAGATTTAGTCAATACTGAAGTAATTGCTTATACATTTCTGGATGTTTTCTAGGTAAGTATGATTGGATATGCTGTGTCCACAGTTCTTAACCATAAAGAATAATCATGAAATAGGTTTTGAAAAGAATACTTTAATATCAGTATATCAGAAGGGCATGGAATGATATAAGTATATAAATAGCCGGAGAGACACTAGAATGGAGACAGCTGAAAAAGAAAAGTGGAAAAAATAAACTAAAACGGGAATAGGAGACTATTAAGATTGCCGCTCCCCAGGTACTCTTAAGTTCACCTAACGTAATTCACGGCCAAACCGCAGTTTAACCACAGCCACCACATTCTTGGAACTCTTCAACTACCAACAGCATTAAATTAGTCTATCTAGTATTAGAACAACAGCTATTCATTAGGAAAATTCCGTATTGTATGTTGAATAGTGTCCCAGCCACTGCAGCGTTGCCGGGGCCTAGATATACGCTCTTTAGTCTGTTTCTCAAACCGTGTATCACGCTGTTGAAGATGATCCTGTCGCTTTTGTACGGGTAAGATAATATGTGTGCCTAAAATGGCATTCCTAGCTCTCTTATTTTCCGCTCATCCTGTATGCGTAGACTTGATTTCTTGAAGGAGACTCATATTCACAGCCTTGAGCCCTCTCTCCTAAAGATGACGGTGGAGTTGGAATTGGTATATGAAGTTGAAATGTGATCTTTGGAAGATCCCGTTATTTATCTAGCGGATTAAGCCACCATGAATATTCTCTAATGAAACCTTCTCGCGTGCAGTTGGATAAAGAGATAAGAAATCAGTCTTGTCAGTGTGATTGTTCCCACCCATCACCATATTTACAATCAGCTTCCCGTGCGCGCGTTTGAGCGGCCCAGAGACATCAGGAACGGGTAGGTGCCAATTGTACGCATCTTCGTATGCTTTTCAAAGACCTTTTTAAGCCAAAGTTCGCCAAGCTTATCATCAGTTCATCTATTCTCACCGACTCCGATAATCCAGTTCCCAGTTATATCTTGATACCCAGTATATTGGTGTTACTTGCCAGAAATATAAATTAATAAGATAGCCTATTGAACTAATGGCCTCAATGGCAGCCACCTATTTCTCCTGGTTGTATGGCTTTTTGGGCCTGGGAAAGTAATGATTGTCAAAGATCTCAATTGATATAGGTTAAATGTATATGTACTGTATTGATCATTGGCGGCAGGCCACGTCTATCTGCAGCAAACATCCAATTCAGGATGGATTCTCCAGTATCTAATCATTTTTGGCAATTGGGGGATGAATCGATATGTGCAAGGCGGCCATGTACGCGATAAGAGAGGGTTTGACAGGACACATTATATGCTTTTGCAGCTGCTTGACTATTTTTAATTTGACTTGATTTTTATATTGGATTGGATTGCAAAGCAGTATCCCTCCTTTTTTTTGAACCGTTGAATCTGCTGGGTTTCTTTTCTTTTGGCATGTTGATGGTTGTATAAATGAATTTGTTGCGCAGTCGGAGACGTGATCACTCAGTAGTGAGCCACATAAATAAGTGATTACTAGCAATCGAGTAAAGGGCAGAGTTAAAAGGCTATCAAGGATTGTTTATTTTAATATTATACTAAATAGATAAGTGCATGAGTGATAATAAGAAGTTAAACCTTACTTCTAATATTGAATGATTAGCAATGGTATTATTGGTAAATGCTGTAGAGGTGGTATCTACCCTTGAAGCAATAATCAAAACAGCAGCTATATATTTTTTATTAAATATATATTAAATAAATTCATCTGACAGCTAAAAGATGCAAGAAAATAAAACAAACACACATTTAGGACTTTTCATTCATGATCATGTTCGATGGTTTATGACAAGAGAAGTTTTAAAGCGCAGTATACAGTGTTGTTAGGAATTCTTGCTTTTAAAAAAAGACATATCTAGACCTCGGCAGGCCCATGGGCGGGTAATGGGTAGTCCGAAGCAGATACTCATAATGGTCACCCACTAGGTACCTATTTGACCCAAACCATAATTAGATTAGAAACACCCGTGAGTTGCATAACTTATATAATTTTCCTAGTAATATTCAACCAACCTATCAAGCTATTAAGAGGCTGTCGGAAATGTATCGTATGTGGAGAGGATATAAAAATCCCTATGAAACTCCCATGGCATCAATGGGAATTCCCATGGGTGGATCCAATATTTCCATAGGCATTTATAAAGCAGTGAGTTAGCTTCCTATTATCTATCTATTGATCTATCTATCTAATAAATAACATGAATTAAACTAGCAGATATTGGCTACTCATTCTTCCTTGGTAACCATGGTGGCCCCTCACTTCATTTATGAATTCATTAAATTTGTCTGAAGACCATGGAATCTTTAATGCCATGTGTCAAAAATCACGTTTATAAGAGGTATATCTTCTCTTCCCAGGAAGATACAATGAGCCAAAGATTGTGTCAAAGGTGTGAAGACATCCTTCCCCATCCACGTGAACACTTGGAATGGGACAAATTGTATGAAACGGCACTACGCTTCAGAGGGATTTCTGAAAGTCTGCCAATCATGTAACTTAAGCAGTAAAATATATAGCAATCATTCCATTCTACAATATGATTACTATCTTCCATATCTCTCTGAATAGACTACTAAGGTTTTCTCAAGCTCATTCATCGTCAGCTTTCCCACAACAAAGGTGGGATCGGCAACAAGTCAAATTCATTGCAAAGTCGCATCTTCCTTTCCAATTTCTCGCGCATTAAGAGTTTCCAAAGTCAGATTGAAATGGCTCAGTTAGCACCATCACAGCCAGTGTTATTGAACCCTAAGATCGCTTGGCGCCAGTCCCAGGCAATCGTGAAGAACAAAGTATACTAGTAATCAACACCCCCACCGACTGCGAAGCTTTCAATTGCACTTGGCTGCTGGACATCATCACCCTTTCAGAAAGCATATATGGCCATTACTGACTCACAAAATGACACCACAGAGAAACAGTGATCTGACACACCCACTGATAAACATAGCTAATGCCCGGATCTTTAGTCTGTTAAACAGTGGAGGTTCAGGGAAGAATAATGTATTACTTACCTCTGGAACGGTTAAAAATAGTTAGTCGCTGATATTGATTCGCATGAAGTAACTGTGCTAGTTGTCCCGAACGCAGGAATGCTTTTCTGGGTTTACGAACTGAGGGACCTTGGCTTGTTCTAATCCAAGGTGTCGAAACCCGTTGGAGCTCAACACTTTGATGCTCCGCGTGCAAAGCATCTCGGTTCATTATTCAACCAATATTGTGAGAAACACCGGGCATCCCCTTTTAAGCTTGATAAAGAAAAGTGGCGACATATCATAATTCACGTTTTCTGTCTACAGCAAGCTTTTTAACCGCCTTGACGCATCAATCCGTATGCTTCAACGTAAGAAAGTACGATACCTTGGAAACAAGCAATGCTTCATTGTCTGAAAGCAGGCAAGGTAAAAAATAAAGTTCTATTACATCGAGACTGATAAGGTTCCCAATAATTTATATGCAATTGGTACAATTCCTTGCACCTCATACTCAAGTTCTTAAAGCAAAGAATGGGTTGGTGATGCCAGAATCCCACATAAATATACAGGGAACGCATTTGACTACCAAGTGTTGCCTTTACAGCAGGATGGTGGCGATCTTGAAGATTTTTTTAATCATGATACGCTTCTGGACACGGGTAAGACTAATTCTCCATGAGTTGCAAGAATATTTTGGGACTTGTATGTTCCTTATCTATATTTTTCTCTCTAAAAATTGGCATTCCATATTGCACCACTTATTCCTCGAAAGAGAACCAGCAACTTCCAACACTCGCAGGTATGGCACGGGATAGTTTTTTTTTTTTTTTTTTTTTTTATCCAGCAACAGGTGCAGGTATTGAGCGTCTCTTCAATTCTGCTCGAGATATCTGTCACTACCGCCGGGGATCTCTTAAATTCCACAACAATTTAGGACATTATGATGTTCCGATGTGTCTTAAATTTTGAGATTGAAGACAAGGAGCTTCAATGATACGGCCCAGGAAGGAGAGAAGAAACAAATGAGAGGGCTCAGCTTTCTAAGCATACTCCCGATCCAATCAGTGTTACATCAAACTTGTATCACTAGTGCCATTCTACTATTTGTGTCCTTTCATCAGGTAACTCTAATTATATGGCACTAGTCAGAATGCTGGAATGAGAGGCCTGCATCATATCAGTTGACCATACTTGTGGCTACAGATAAACTGAATTAACGTAACCCAGAAAGCGGGTCGCGCACTCCTCGTGTTTTCTATGTATGACCCCTACACCACCAGGTAGCCATTATACCGATTCAGCACTCAAAACATCTCATAATCTCAGGCAACTGGGAAAGCAGGCATCTAAAATTAAGAGGCTTTTTAAGGCAGCGCACAGAGTCCTCCAAGCCCAATGAATGATGCAATAAACTGAGTTATCAAGAATGTGAAGTCCATATGTGAACAGTGCAATCCTTCTTCCAGTCCAGGATTCACGGGCTGCACATGAGAAGACGCTGCTGCAAAAGCGAAATCAGTCCAAGCGACAGATGGCTCGTACAAGGTGGCCTGTCTATTCCAGAAGACATAGAGCTTATGCAGCAGAGAAATGAGATCCAGAGAATCGAAGATACTGTACAGATGGAGACTGCACCATCGACATTTCAACCACATATACGGACTCCACCACGGTGTTTTGATTGCAATGCTCTGGGACATAAAAAGGATTCATTGTTTTTAGTCGCAGTGATAATTAGTTCTTCTATATAGATATTATTTTGGATATTTGAATTAGACCTTTCGCTGTCCTTAGTCGGAAAGTGCGCGACCCGCTTGTGGTTTTACGTTGTAATATAAAATTGATTCCTAAGATATAATCCAGCTTTTACTGAATCAAGCCCAAATTAAATATGAAATAATTAAAATCATTACTAAATTTATGTGAGCTGCTGCCCTACACTGAGCGGGAAAAAAAAAAAAAAATGAAGATAGGCCTAGAAGGAGTTCTTCAAAGTAGCAGATTAAAAACTTATTAAATAGGATTCCAAGGAACTTTATCAAAAAGTCTTGAACACATCTAGCATCTCATTTAACTGAAAAGCTAAGGAGCAAGGGAGCCTGAATAAATAGTTTAAAAGGCTGAAGATAAACGAGAAAATGAAAGAATAGCAGAACTAAAGATTAGATCTAGCAGTTAGAGAAGTGCTTGTGAAATATTTATTAATTAGCCTATTAAAGATAAGAATGCCTAGCTAAATCAACGACCTGATTGATAATTGAAGAGAGAGAAGTGTTTAAAAAAAAAAGTAGACCTCGCGGGGCGGTGATAAAGAAAACCAATTAAAAGATTAATAAATCTCAAAAAAAAATTCAAGTCAATCCATGCAGCATTATCAAAATGAGTATAAATCTAAAGTCAAGGACTGGTTCACAGAGGTGTAGTCTAAATTTAAAGTGAACACCGATATTCTGAGCACTGAATACTTAAATGTGTATTTAATTTCTTATATCACGAATATAGTCGAATAGCAATAAAGTGCCCAATGCATTTTAGGACTTCGTCAATCCCTGTATCAATGTGAATTGGATTTTTTCAGCCATTGATCACTACCTTGAGAAACCCGCAACGG
Organism: Aspergillus ruber CBS 135680; assembly: GCF_000600275.1. Lineage (NCBI taxonomy): Eukaryota > Fungi > Ascomycota > Eurotiomycetes > Eurotiales > Aspergillaceae > Aspergillus > Aspergillus ruber. The sequence continues at coordinate 679,588 of NW_024467302.1, forward strand.
TAAATAGCGTCAACCACCGAGCCGACCATTTTCGTGTCAATTTCTATAATTTTTCAACGTATCTTTTTAACACTAGCACATGAAATGCATGTTTCTCAAACTCTAAAATCACTATTAAGTCGAGATGAGGAATCTGCTCGAAGAGGGTATTCTTCACGGTCCTCTTTGAGACTTAATGAAGATTATCTACCTGATTTTATATGGGAATCTGGTATGGAGTTCATGCAAGAGAATGGCCCTATACATTCAGCCAATATTATTAGTAATCGGTTTAATTAGCACGGTATTCCTCTTGTTGACTGGCCATCGTATTCACCCGATTTGAACCCTATTGAACATGCGTCGGCCAAGTTGGACGAGCGTATATATATGCTCTATCCCAGACCTTGAATCATTTAGTGAGACCGAAGAACAATTGAAAGAGCGATTTTAGAAGGCCATGGAGAATACATGGGAAAGTTTAGGACAGGACTTTTTTTGATGGGTTGGTAATGTCTATGGAGAACCGTGTTAATGCAGTTTTAGAGGCAAAGGGGTGGGTGGTATATACACATTAATATGATTTTTATTTTATTTTATCATTTATATGCTACTTATCTATAGCATATTCGATTATCTAGTAAAAGAATTGATGCTTGGTTGATTCATGTGGAAAAGAAATGTTTTGGTGATTATATTTTTTTTCGTGGTTACAGAAAAATTACGTAGACTTTTGTCCAAGAACTATATCTTCATTTTGATCCAATAGCATATGTTACTACCAATACAAAGAGAAATACCCTTTAAAATGCATTAGCAGTTCTCCATGGAACTTTACCAACCCATCAAAAAATCCGTGCCCCAAACTCTTTCATGCCTCCATGACCCTGTAAAATTACTCTTTGGTGCCGTCAAATTATTCAAGATTTGGATAGAATATATACGTACGCTCTTTCAACTCTGCTCAGACATGTTCAAGTAGTGTTCAAATCAGGTGAGTAGGGTCGCCAGTCAATAAAAGGAATACCATGCTAATTACTAATAATATTGGCTGTATGTATAGGGCCATTCTCTTGCATGAACACCATACCAGATTCCCATATAAAATCAGGTAGATAATCTTCATTAAGTCTCAAAGAGGACCGTGAAGAATACCCTCTTCGAGCAGATTCCTCGTCCCGATTCATTCGATAGATTTCAGTGTGGCCACCACCCCAGATTGCTGCCCAAATCATGATAGATATTCCTTTGCCTTTGGTGTATGAGACTATGTGCTTCTTTTTCTATTTGTTATTGAAGTGGTTGAGCCGCCATACCCATTGATTCTGCTTCCCTTTGCCAAGCTCAACTGAACATTCATCACTCCATATATAATCTTGCTCCAATGCTCATACGTCCAATACTTGCGCATGTATGCCCATTCGTAGCGTAGTTCAGCTGTTTCCTCTGTTAATTGAGGTCTTTTTTGTGCTCTCTCCAGTGCCCATACCCAGATTCTTCTAACATGCGTGCAATGGTGCGTGTAGAGATGGGCTTTCCAAGTAAGTTGCAGATATCTTCAGTTTTGATGAAGGGACCCCGCTTGATTTGTAAAAGAATATATCGCTTATCAGCATCAGAAAGGATCTCTGGCCGTCCAATGCGAGGAGAGCGAGTGCCAGTGGTGGAGGACTGATATGTTTGAATGGTGGTTTGAATTGTTGTATATGATAAATTCATTTCGCGCTGAATATCAGCCTTTTTCTGGCCTGCAAGGAATCAGCCAATTATAACTCCCCGTTGGAAAGGTTCTAATTCCTTTCTATTAGTCCTATTAGAACTAGTAGATCGTGAAGGGGTGCAAAGCATGGTGTAGGTGGTTAAAAAGATGACGGACAATATCAGGCGGCGCGTCGCGCGTCGCGGAATTACGTAGACTTTTGTCAGGTGACTGTAAATAACTAAATGACATTACTCTCCTAGTCTTTCATCTAGGTATTATTTCTTTTGTTCATTGGTGGTTGGGATATCGAGGTTATAAGAAGGACGGCTCGCTTAGGAATTACGCTATAACGTATTCAATGGGTGAATTGTCCACGCGGCCGAGCGGACCATTCTGCTTTGCACAGAAAATAGCACTTTTTTTCTAACCTCACTATCTCACAACAAACCACGGGGGTCTGAAATCATAATGATATAAATAATATGATATTGTATAGTTAGATATTAAAATCATAAGCTTCTAGCTATACCAGTTCTTCTTATTACAGCAGGGGGGCTTTAATTACATGATCACGACCATGATAGCTAATTAATGTATAGAGTAGAAAGAATCTTGAACAAAAAAGCCAGACTACTTTAGAATCCATACTTCACAACTGCAATTTATATAGCTTTAGACTTATACACTGGTGAGACAGGCCAGAAAAAGTGCCGTTTTCTATGCAGTGTAGAGTGGTCCGCTTGGCCGTGCGAACAACTCGCCTGTTGAATACGTTGACTATATATTATCATCATACTCAGCAATTTCTAAACGAGTCAAGGCCTATAACGTTCATATATGTGATACTTAACTCTAGTTATTTAGTATAAGCACTACCCATATAGTTTCTTTTATATTTCCTTCATACTCATTACTAAGTAAATAATGTGACAATTAATTTAGATGAAAAGCTTAAGTGATTGACTAAGAAGATAAGACTAAAAAAGAAGTTCATAGCAATGGCACCAATAATAAAAGCGTGGGTAGATCAGCATTCTGTATGCAGAGAAAGAGCTCCATACTAGTTAAATATATATTTTAAACACTGATGGCACATTATATTAACAATAAAATAGTCTTGGTTTTGATTTTTAGTAATTTGACCAGTCAGGTTCAATGGCTTATTTTTTCCTCCCAAATATATTATTTTAAGAATTGAATATTATTTTTAAAACGTAATTATTATCCTTTAGTCAAATTATTATTATGTTAGGTTTTTTAGATCAAGTAATCTAGATTTATAAACTTATTGTAAGTTGCCTCCTAGAGAGTGTACATTTCAGACATGTAAATCTAGAGTTTCACAGTCTATCTTAATAAAAAATAATTAATTTTATAGGATCATAAGTATTAAGATAGAATAGCATGGTGAGATTTAAGCATATGTAGTAGAATTAATAGGTAGGGAGGAGTGCAATGTTTATTTAAAGGTGATATAATCCACATATAAAGATTGGTTAGTGATTATTGGCCGCTAAGAATGAAGCACGTGTAAGGATATAGGGGTAGGAGTCAGGCGACTCCTGCTAGAAAGCATGTCTGGGTCAGGGGCTCTAATCTCGATTAGGTTCTAATAAATAATACCCACATTGCTCCCCTGTATCCCCAAGAAACCCTATACATAGTAGCAGTATCTAGCAATTCTTTATGATTATTTAACTCTGTTGAACAACCCCAGAAAGCCTCGAATAACTATTTGAAATATCAATACATATTACATGTCCCTCACGGAGGCGCGGCTTGCTGTAGATTATAGATTAGAAATATTGTGTATGTAAATAAGCAGTAAAGCCAAAGGCTGATATTCTATCAGCGTAGCTGGAGAAAGTGACATGTATGCTTGGGTACAACCTTTTCACAGCAACGCCATGTATCCCCAACCGCCGCTATCTCACATACATAGTGGTGCAAATTTGACTATATATCAGTGTCAGAAAAATCCATCGAACAATGAGTAGGTGCTGTTCATGCGCGGATTTATCATTCAGCACAGATCCCCCATGATATCTTCTTCAATATCAAAGCCACCAGAAAAACTGCCCACATCCTTGCTGTCCTTCAGGGGACTGCCGGTTTGCTTCTGATTCTTCTGAAGAGTTTCAATGTATTCTTTGCTCATTCCCAAAATATAGTCCCCTTCTTCAACATGCGTCATGAGACTTGCTAATGACCAACCACCTCCAACTAACTGCGACTGCGTAAGTGAATCCTTCGATACAGAAGCGCTTGATCCTAGGCTAGAGAACCGAAGCATTGTAGATTTCGTGAGATCATTTGGATGTGACAAAGTCGCGTTCAAAGCCTTGGACATGATGAGTGTCGCAATGAATTGTTCGATGTTTGTCAAACGCACAGAGCAGCTGGGTGCCCTCTCCATTGCATCTGATACCGTGAGAGCTGCGAATGTTCCTCCTAACCTGTGGTATCTGAATTTCTCGAATGCATTCACTACTTGAAGAACAAGGCCAGTATTACCGTCCTGTGAACACCCGTCAGTAAAATAATGCCATACAGACAAATCACAAACTTACCATATGCCAAAAGGGCCGTGCAATATCCACCTCAGCCTCCAGTCTTGAGAAATCACCGCTTTCGAAGGCCCCGGCTAGTGTGATGTAAGGCTTCGTTATAGATCGATAGATCTTGATTGTGTGAGAAGATATGGCAGCAGGAGTCTGGGTTAGCTGTAGTTGGTTACCTGAGATTAGCCTCGAATATATAATCGACAAGCGACTGTAAACTCACCCTCCCGTTCTCCAACAAGCTTGCTAAAATCCACTTTTTGTACGCCTCCACCATGACCATGCTGACCGAGCTGATGACAGGTGATGAAATGACTATACTGAGAAAATGGAGTGCCTTCTTCCATTGCTTAAGGGCCATATAAATCATGGCACCATTAAGGAAATATTCCAAGTGCTCCCTGTATGTGATCTTCGCGGAAAGCCCAGAAGATTTTCTTAGGATCTGTGCGCTAGATTCATGGCATGCTCGCAGGGTAGGCTGCTGATTCTCTAGCTGAGAATGCTCTGGCCCTGCGGGAAAATGGCATATTGGTTTGTCGAGGATAGGCAAAGCATGTTTATACGCTCGCGCATGTAAACAGAGCTTGACAAGTAAGAGATGAGTTGAAGTGAAAACTGAACATGACGAGTCCAGACGAAATATAGCTTCTCGAATCGGTTGAATTGCCAGAAAAGGCTTCAATGTCAGTCAGCAGTGATACACATTGGCTGAATAGGGTCGATCTTGCCTTCGAGGCTGCCAACGCACTTTGTCCCACCAGTTCAACAAGTTCTCGCCACTCACTACCAGCGTATCTCACTTGAACGGGATCGAACCCTGTTAAGAAATGTACGGCCTTTGACCATAAATTCCCTCCAGGGCGTACGTCTTCTGGAAAAGGATTACCAGTTTCACTTCGAATGGAACAGACGTGGTAGCCCCATATGAGCAGGTATGGAAGTGAGTGAAGTGATGGGTTGAGATTCTGATAATGCAACCATCAGCCCTCTGCCAAATCCACTCTTGATGGGTCTGATGCTGATAGAATTTACTTACATCCAGAAAGTCAGGACTATCAGATCTGATATCTGAAACGGTAGGGATTATCTGTCTCAGCTGTGTAAGAAGATCATGTGTTTGAATGTCATAATCTTGATCAGCTATTTCATCTGAATGATGAAGCTGTGATGATATTGAACAGATCTGTGATAGAGCTTCTGTCATTTTAAGGTTTATGTAAAAGGACAACAAGGAGTTAGAAAATCGAAATGAGGTGGTGCATGAAGTAGAACAGATATGATGTACAGTGTTAGATGATATGCCAGAAACGAGGAAACATGCAGGTAATGATAGTTGACAGTTTCAAAGCATTACTGTAATTTTCCATAAGCTTATCTGATTGCCCATTTCATTATCCCAAAGAAAACAAATCTAGAAAAGCAAAGACTTTGATTAGGGTAGCCCTGCGGTCTGTATCATACGCCCGAAAATACGCCGCCGGAGTACTAGTCCCCACATTTGAGATACCTGCTCACAGTGTCTAATTTGCACACAGCGGTAGCTATCTCATTAGAGTACTTTGTACAGTACCAGGAACAAATCTTTTCTCCTTTTCAAAAATATTCTGCCCTGTTTTGCTTCAAGTTTTTGTGTGTTCGAGTTCTCGGAAAGATGTCCCTCACTGACTCGTCCGCTGCTGATATCGCAAAGACTGCATCCTTCGCATCTCGTCACCTTGCCACCTTATCCAATGCTGCGCGCAACGATGCATTGACTGCACTTCACAGAGCTCTTTTAGACAGCAGAGATTCAATTCTGGCAGCAAATGCAAGGGATGTTGAAACAGCGAGCCGTGCTGCCGAAAATGGCAATTTGAACCAAAGCGTCCTCAAAAGACTTGACTTGTCGAGACCGGGGAAGTATGCCGACATGTTGCAGGGGATCTTGAATGTACGAGATTTGGATGATCCAGGTATGCAGACGCCCTCACTTTTGTAGCAAAATACTGACGGGTGATTCTAGTGGGAAAAGTGACTTTGAAGACTCTTTTAGACGATGGTCTCGTACTAGAGAGGGTCAGTTGCCCTATAGGGGTGTTGTTGATAATCTTTGAAGCGCGGCCTGAGGTCATAGCAAACATAGCCGCCCTGTCTATTAAATCAGGAAATGCCGCGATCTTAAAAGGTAAGAGCCCCATGATAGTCGCTTCCCCTTCCTCTTACTGATGTGTATATTAGGAGGGAAAGAGTCGACTGAAACTTTTGTGGCTATATCGGAAGTCATTTCTGCGGCGATCTCAAATACCCAAGTCCCACGATCTTCAATTCAACTTGTGAAGACGCGAGATGTGATCTCTTCTCTACTCGCACAGGATTCGCTGATTGACCTGGTCATTCCTCGAGGCTCCAATGACCTTGTTCGATATGTCAAGGATAACACAAAGATTCCAGTCCTCGGTCATGCTGATGGGCTTTGCTCTGCCTATCTTCATTTTGATGCAAACCCAGACGTCGCAGTCAAAGTCATTGTGGATTCGAAGACTGATTATCCGGCCGCTTGCAACGCGTTGGAAACTTTGCTAGTGCATGAGGACGCCTTGAAAACAGCGTTGCCCCATGTGGCGAAAGCTCTTTTATCTAGAGGAGTGTCGCTTCGTTGTGACATGCCGTCTAGAGCCGCCCTTGTGGAATCGTTGCCTGCTTCACAGACGGATTTGCTGCTGAATGCGACTGATTCTGATTATGATACGGAATTCCTGGATCTCACTTTGGCAGTCAAAACTATCCCTTCAACGCATTCCCCCGACTCAGCTGTTGAGGTGGCCATTGAGCATATCAACATACATTCATCCAAACACACCGACATTGTCATAACTGGATCGAAAGAAATTGCGGAGCGTTTCATGAAAGGTGTTGACAGTGCCGGTGTTTTCTGGAATGCTTCCACGAGATTTGCAGATGGCATGAGATACGGATTTGGTACTGAAGTAGGAATAAGTACGAACAAGATTCATACTAGAGGGCCTGTTGGACTCGACGGATTGACCATCTATAAATATTTGATCCGCGGAGACGGCCATGGAGCTAGTGACTATTCTGAGGGAGAGGGTGGTAAGAAGTGGAAACATGAGAAATTAAGTCTATAGCAGCAGACATCAATTTTGTAAACTTAGCACCAATTGAAATATCTTTTGTTTCTTAGCATTTTAAACTGGATAATATCGTTTCCGACGCCTTGACAAAAACAGAAATGCAGCCACACTGGCTAGAGCGCTGAGTGCTAGTGATCTCTAACGCATTAAAGAAAAAGTAATTGCCCAAGTGTGACATGACATTCAACTAGCCCCGAAAGACTTTTGTTTACTACCCTATCACCGCATTCAGACCTTGAAGCCCTTGGACCTTCTCCGACCACGAGCCCTCTCGAACTTCCGACCCTTGCTTCGCACATACGGTTTCTTCGTCTAATTAGTATCTTTCTCCCGGTTAAATTGCAACTGAAAGGAGTGCTAACCTTGTTGGTGTGGGGTCCAAAGCCAAAGTGCTTCACGGCCTCTCTAGAGTTCTTGGGTCCACGCAGAAGGAGAGTGTTGGCTCCGGTGGGCGCCCGAAGAGCCAGCTGATCCAAGGTCAATGTCTCACCACCGGCCTTCTCGATCCTAGCCCTAGCAGTAGCAGTGAAGCGAAGAGCAGCGATGGACAGTTTGGGCACTGTCAGGAGGCGGTTGTCATCGGTGACAGATCCGATAATGACGACAGTCTTTCCCTTGTGAGACTCAGTGATGTTCGAGACGATACGCGAGAGAGAAACAGGAGGGCGGTTGATCCTCGACATAAACAGACGACGGAGCACGACTTTGTTGAAGTTGGAGTCCGTGCGACCTAAAGCCGTAGTGAGTTAGCTTTTAACCCTTATGACCGGTTCGAACAGGCCGAGTTCTTCTAGGGGCAATTCATACGGGCGAGGAACCGGTAGAGTTTCACGAGAACCTGCAAGTAGACATTCTCGCTCTTTGGCGCCTTGCGGTGGGTGCTGCGCACATGGTGACGGTCCAAGTCGATACCTATAATAGGAGGCTACCGTCAGTTTTCTTCGCACATGCAAAATGCGCCATAGTTCCTTTGAAAACCGCAAAGCAAGATTAATGGTAAAAGGGTCTCGTAAGTCGCAGTATAAAACATACCCATGGCTGCTGGTATTGATAGGACACCTTCGAGTTGGCTGGCAGTCGCGTAAAATGAAGCTGGTGAGGTTTTTGATCTACAATTTTCAGATGGATGGTGTGTGCGGGTTGAGCCCTACGCTAGTACTGATTTGGAAAAGTTTTCTTACTCCGTTAGTGTGGTGGATAGTGTTTGAGCTTATCAATTTCTGCCTCAGGAATTAACATGTCCCTAGTACTGCCTTATCTTTGCAGCGGGGATCTTCACGGGGTTTCATTTACTAGCTTTGTTGAGTTTCTCCTCTCCCATATTGTAATTTCTGCCAAATAAAATATGCTTCTTCACACCGATAAATAGAAGTAGAAGTGGAAGAAAAGCAGCTACATGTTACTGTAGGAATTAAGACGGGTTAAAATTGACACCTTCGGACTGGAAATGTCAATTCTTACATTGCATATCATGTTCAAGGCTGTGGAGTAGAAGAGTATGGAGTATGTACCTGGAAGTTCTAGTGCATAGCTGCTGTGGTCCAATTACTTTCTGACATTACACCAAATGAAAGACAAACGCGCTAAAATTCTATTCATAATAAAAATTTCTTATCACTTTCATTCTATGTGTTTTTCTGTTGTGTCGCGTCTCTCCATGTTTGTATGCCATGTGGGGGCTAGACTTACCCATCTAGTGTTAAAATAGAAATTAAGTCAATCGAAGCGTATATAAATTAAAATCATATAGGACACAATTGTTTAAAAGTAACCCTGACTTGCCCTCAAATTTCAACTCAGCAGTTAAGGGTGACGCTGTCAATGATGATTGCGAAGGGAAAGAACGAAAGTCTCACTTCCATTGGGGATCTATGTATCATTTAGGCTCGCAAGAAAATCCCGCGTAACCTCGAAGCTAAGCCAACTGCTTGCCATACTCGGCGCCACCTTGAGCAAATTAGGCCCGATACCTTTGAATAGACCATGCATCCCTTCCTCAGCAACGATGACTCTGACAGCATCCCAAATCGACTTATACTGGTAGCCCATACCAGTCATCGTGTTGATCTGAAAACGTCTCCGTAGGACATCGCTGTTAAGATATTAGTGGAAAAGTCAGACATGATCGTAGCATCTCGACTTACAATGGATATGTGCACGTCTGCGCCACTGCCCCTGAGATGGCACCTGCCAGCAGCTTACGGATAGAACTAGGATTGATGTCTCCTTCAGGCGTCAAGTATTTGCGGACAGACTCATATGTCATGAAATTAAGCCCGACCTTTAAGCTGGTTAGTCATAATATCGTCAAAGCAAGAGAGGAAGGGGGCGAGATGCAAAAAGTAAGAAAGAAAAGAAAAGAAAGGGGGGGGTATAACTGTTCACACTCACATATGGAGCCACCCCAGCAACGGTTGGAACAATGCCACGATACAGGGCAAGCATACCGCCCTCGTTCTTGTACATCAAAGTCATAGTGCCAACCATGCCAGGTAACCTTTCATCTGCACCCCGCTTCCCAAGAGCAGCAAACGAGGCTGACTGAATGGACAGTCGAGTCCTAACAATATCAAGAGGATATGTGATGATGACAGAAGTTATTCCAGCTGCTCCACCACATAAAAGACGACGTATGGGCGACAAATCAGCACCAGGTGAATTCTCAGCATACTGAGGGCAGTAATTTAGCTCAGGTGTTCACGCACTTTTCACTAGCATTGATGGATCTACGACTCACTTTCTTGTAGAAATTATAACTCCCGAACTGCACCGCAGAATAAGGGACTATGCGAATACAATTCGTCCCGTTGCCTCGCATGAACCCCCTCCATCCTTCTTCTCGCCACATCTTCACGAGTGCCTTCCATATTGATAGCTTGTATTCTTCTCTGCCAACACTTTGGATTTGTAGCAAGATCTTTAAGCGTTCAAGTGGTGACACTATTGTTCTGGAAACCGCTCCCGCTACTCCCCCAGCTATAAACGCCGCGACAACAGGTTCACCGATCTTACTTCTGACCTTTTTGAAGGAAGGCGTCTTCTCGGAACGAATTGACTAGAGACCACAAAGGATGAGCATTAGGCCGTATCTTCAAAGCATAAGTTGAAACCAGAAGATGGCTTGAGAAAGGTAATTACCTCGGATGCCGATGTCGACGAAGATTGTAATTGAGGCAGTGGCTCCCTTTTTGAACCCTCAGCGCCACCCTCTCGATTCGTTTGCTGGCGATCTAAGCTCATATTGACGGACAGTACATTGAATCTAATGGATGTAGTACTGTCCAACTGCTGGTAACTTCCGTGCACTGCCTATCACTAGGTGATTCAACTGGCGGTTTGAAAATGGGTCTGCCTTGATATCGCGTCAAGTCTCCATGAGAAGTTGTCAAAGATTTAGGCAATGCAATATAGTAGTTCACCAAAAAACTTGCTCTTGTAATTTTGTCCCGGCCATGAAGCTTCCCATTGCAGGTGCTTACTTTAAGGTCGAGTTCCATGACAGAATTTAATTGGCGAATTAAGTAGTGTTTATGGAAACTATCGGGTAATAAGACCAAGTACTGCTGTGTATCGCTGAGATTACAAAAACGAGCATAAATGCTTCACTAGGCCAACCTTTGATGACCCGCCACAGCGCATTCAATAGTGATACTATTTTTGTTTTGAATTCCCTACAGAAATTTGATCCCCGTCGGTATACTTGTAGAAACTGTGGCGTTCTTGTACTTGGAAAGTAGATGTAATATTTGTTATTGTATCAAAACTAGTAACTTACTAGCTAACTAATTAGTTAAGTTAATTATTATGTAATAAAGGGGCGTAACTAAGGATTGGTTCGTTCATGGCGTGTCCGCTCATCCGTACTCAGTTTTTTACTTCTGCCGGCTGCCAGAACGATAATGCCCCATTCTCACCGGTGAAGGACTTGGACACAACACTCCGATCACCTTTTTCCCCAAGGATCCATATCTCAGTTTCATACAAAACATAATTTCGTGGAACTGTCTAATTGAAATCAATAACAATGTCCCGGCCAGGTACCACCCTCTATGTCACTGGCTTTGGGCATGGGACTCGAGCTCGCGACCTTGCCTACGAATTCGAACGGTACGTGCCGCTCGTCGATTGCTACGCGCTACCAAGATCCCACGGCTATCCTATCCATACACGAAACTATAAGCTCGACCAAGCCTCGCTGCCTTGACGTCGAAGCGGTTTTCCATGTTAAAGAAATCCATCGGCCTTCTTGCCCTCTGAGAGACTTTTCCTTCGAGAATTTACCAAATCCTGATATATGCAATTTAACCATCTGCAACTATGATTTGTCTCATGATATTTTCGCTGTAGACCACTCATTCTAACCCGTGACTTAGGTACGGACGCCTCGTTCGATGTGACATTCCTGCGCCTCGTACCCCTTCGAGCCGGCTGTGAGTTCAATAACCGACGTCCAATTATGTGAATCTGTCCTAATATGAAATAGTTTTGCTTTTGTGGAATACGAAAGTCGTCGAGACGCGGATGATGCATATCATGAGATGCATAACAAGCGCATCGGTCGCGACGATTTGCTGAAAATTGAAGTAAGTGATACCTGTTTCATATGTACCGGCGTCGATCTAATCAACCCGAAGTGGGCTCGGACGCCGCCATCTGCATCTTGGCGATTCGATTCAGGCCGTGACCGCCGACGTGACCGCACTCCTCCCCGCCGTGGTCGCTCGCCATCCCCGCGTCGTGGTGGTCGTAGCGACTACTCCCCTCGTAGGGATGACAGGTATGAGCGGGACTATGACCGTCATGACCGCGATTATGAGCGTCGTGATCGTGATTATGAGCGTCGTGATCGTGACTATGACCGCCGTGACCGTGAACGCTCCCGTGACCGCTCTCGTAGTCCTGACGAGAGAGAGCGTGACATCAAGGACGACAGAGAGAGGCGTGATGAGGAAAGAGAACGCCGTGACGAGGAGCGAGAAAATGGGCCCAATGGCGAAGACAGGAAAGGTAAGCTTCTCTTTGGATTAAATGGAGATGATTGTTGCTCACTGTGATAGTTCCATTAGACCCCCTGCCTTCTGCTCATGATGAGCTTGATACTGCTGAGTAGGTTCATTTGGTATCATGCTGATCTAGCCTTTCCTTTGTTTTCCCGTTTTGTAAGTCTGCAAACGTTCGCCTCTATCAACTCATGGAAATAAATTCCTTTTGGGTTCAACGAGAAGGAAACGGCCTTTGCAGATTTCGGTGTGGCTTTTACATCGGTATCTTGCCATCCCTCCCCTTTAATCTCAGTGTTATCTTGTTTTCTTGTGACTTTCCCCCTTGTGATTTCTCGTTCTTGGCTACGGCGGTGATGGGTTTGTGACCGTGGAGTTTTGTTTTCGTTTGATGTTGGTATTTATCCTGGCCAGCAGCTCGAATACATACCGAACGAACATCGAGCGATCATTCAATCCGCCAATTCTTACCGTCCTTTCGTCACGATGAACGACGGTCCGTCGCCCGTTCTAATCCCAAGCTTAATAAGAAAACGATTCACATTTACCTCTCCCTCCTCCCCCTCGTCCCGTACCACCGATCGAGACTTGAGCTTTACGCTCATCATTTCGGAAATCGATTTGTAGTTTTTAGTGTAATTCTCTATGTACATACGCTTGTATGAACGGAGCAGGCTTGGTTTCGAGAAACCCATCAGTTCCTAGCTCCGCCCTTCATTGCCTTGCTCCAACCGTCTATTGCGAAGCCGGAACTGTTAACAACTGGGATGTTTAACATGAGATATCTCAAAAGGACATTTCGGACCATCCATGCTCCGTCGATCGATGGGTAGTACTTAATGGAGTCAACTGTACTACATGCTAAGTGCATTGCAGTAATGCTGTAATAATAGAGTATGCGACTCAGTAGCCTACCAATGGAATTCGTGAACGGTATAAAAATTACGTATGGAGATACTAGTAATATTACGTACTACAGACATCTCACATTGTACCATATCTCCACTACCCCGTCCACATAATCCCACAATTTCCCAGATAAGGCTTAGTTTCCTTTCAATTCAACGGAGTACCTTGCCGAATGCTTTGCGTCTTTGTCGAGGTGATAGTCAATTTAACTCGGGCAATCACTCCGAGATATATACTCCGGGGTACGGTAAGCCCATCGGTTGATTATCAATTATTGCTTGGTTCCCTTACCCTTTTTTAACATGGCGTCGCCAACATTTCAGAGTGCTTATGCCATTTTGTTTCAAAATGATTGTGAGAAATGACGTCAAATCCACCGGAGTTTTGCTGCGTCATTGGGGTGAACCATGACAGTGAGCCTAGGGGACAGATAAGGAAAATTGGAAATAGTAACACTCCCCCAGATCTCAAATCACTCTTTACTAGAAAAGACAACTTATAAGGAAACTGCAATTTTTTTTTTTTTTTTTTTTTTTTTTTTTTTTTTTTTTTTTTTTTTTTTTTTTTTTTTTTTTTGTCGTATGACAAAGTTAACAAGGCGCCAGTTGAGGCCTACGTCTTCTACCCAGCGAATTGCTCGACAAGTAGGGCTGTTCTCATACTTTTAGATGTCATAGATTCGTCAACTCCAAACTGATAGCAGATCAACTTGCTAGAAATGGCTCTTTTGTGGTCATGCCTGACCTCTTCCACAGCGACCCAATAGTGCTCAATCGGCCTGCGGATTACAACTTCATGGTATGGCTCAGAGGCCCCCCCCCCCCGGGAAACTGGCCGAATAGAGTTGATCCTGTGGTTCATTCAGTTCTAACCGACACGAGAGGAGGCTTTCAGTGTCAGAGGATCGGCCTTGTGGGTTATTGCTTTGGGGTATGTCTCATGCAAGCTGGTATATATCCGCATCCATAAGAGCCGGTAATCTAACGGTTGTTAGGCGAAATACGCAGTTCCGTTTCTTGAAGCCAGGCTTCAGAGACAGGTTATGTTGCCCATCCCAGTTTCGTTGAGGCAGCTGAATTGAACGACATTAAAGGGCCATTGTCAATAACAGCGGCTGGTGATTGTTATTACTCGCTTCATTCTCAGATGTGACTAATCAAACTGGAAACGGATTCGATTTTCCCGTCCCCAAAGCGTCACGAGTCCGAGGAAATTCTTGCAAGAACTAGCCAACCATACAAAATTAATATATTCAGTGGCGTTGAACACGGTTTCGCTGTGCGTGCTGATATTTACAAATCCCATGCTAGATTTGCAAAGGAGTGTGCATTTTGCCAGGCAGTCGCTTGGTTCAACCAATACCTTTAGATATTTAAATATTTTAGAAGGAAAGACAGATGCTCTTGGCCACATCCGGTTAGATCATCTACCATGGCCCTATTATTCAGTTAATCAGTCAGTCTCAAATGATGGTGAATCTGTCATACAGCGTAGTTGAGCATATTCTCTACATCACTACTTTTGAGACCCAAGAGTAACAATTGAAGAAAGCCACTTGTATTGAAGAAGCAAGTTCCCACTTCACTAAGAACCAAATACTTTATATACTTTACTAGAATGAAAGTTGATAGCAGTCAATGTATCAAATACCCCGATTGAACAGTGCCCATTCACTGCATGCTCTCGTATGTAGCCATCAAAGAACCTGATAAAAGATTAGCATTCATTTATAGACAAATCATGCAAAACTCATCAACAGCCACAATAACTTACCAATAAACGTGGTCACTAGACGAGAGCGGACCTGACAGATATCCTCAGGAACAAGCCAGATCGTGGCACCCAGCTTTCTTGCAATACTGATGCTCAGTTTAGCATTTGCATATGCTTCCTCATCAGTCCGGCCAGGAGTGACGAGATCATAATCAACATAACTGCTCTTCATGCCGCTCAGCACATCAAGCAAGAAGAGACCGGATCCAATAGACTTATCCTTGAAACTACGGATGGTTGATGCTTTGCCTCCCTTTCGAGACATGTCGTTTGCCCATCGAATCATTTCCATGTCTGTAATTTCATGTTTGCCCATTCGTTGCGCCAAGGATGAAAGTGTGTTGGTAATATCTTTTCGCATCAATTGCCACACCAATCCCAGAGTCAATGTTCGCTGACCATCGGTAATATCGGCACCCTGAACGCCGACAAGGGAGAAGCCAATATGCTTCCCAAGTTCGATAGCGTAGTTTGTGTTTTCGACAGCTTTGAATCGCATCATATCTCCGCCAGACGCAGGTGGCTTATTCACATGCCTCCAGTTGACACTACCGGGAATCACTTTATCGTATGCCTGCAGCAGGACGGTCCCGTTCTGGAGATCGTCAAACAATGAATTCACAGCTGGCTGAACATCCAAAGAATTTAACCAGAGGGTGAAAACTCTGGCCTCTCTTTCACCTTCAGCATCAAAGTCTTCAACTTCAAGCTTTTCTTCTTCAGTGATCGGATCAAGACCTGGACAGGTATTGAACAAGTTCGCAACGAATGCAAGATTGAGTTTTGGATTCCCGGCAACAAGCGAGGTTGGAGTCAAAAACTTCCTGCAACCTAACTTGTCAGCGTTCGTCAGAACCTGCTCGGCCCGTTGGAGTCGGTCTTGAACTTGGAGCGGCCCTCGCGAGCAAAGATCAGGCGCCAATTGGTTGAGGAGAACTGTGTAATTTTCGCCATCCTTCACGTCGGTGGAGAAGTTCGTCACCCTAGAACACAGAATCAGTATCATAGGGAGAAGAAGGTTGGAAGAGGGAAGTGAGGGAAGAGAAAAGAGAAAAAAGATGAGTAGTACCTTTTATCCCATTTGGCGTTTTTCAGATGATAATTGAACCAACGAAGCAGTATCTGCTCTGGAGGCAAACGTAAAAATTGTTCCAGGGTCTCGTCCTCTTCCAGCAGTCTATACAACTCTGGATGGAGTTTGATGTCGATCTTGCCCAAGAGACCCCGGCGGATGATTTGCCAAATGAGGCCAAGAATAAGGTGTTCGCGAACCTCGATGATATCGCCACTTCCGATGTTCACAACTGAACAACCAATGCCCTTAGCCGAGTTGATAACGATGTTGTTGTTTTCAGTCATGTGAAAAGCATTAAGTTGCTTGATCTTTTTCCCGGCCTTATTCAGGACACGTTCATCAATAGTATCAGGAACGCTATCGTTGATCAACTTCGCCAATACCAATCCATCTTTGCATTCATCGAACATTTCGAAGGTGTCTGTTGGGAACGGCAAAAGATGGCCAATATCTGGATCGCCAGCAAGAATAGCATTAATGTGCCTTGTGAACTCGGTTCTTTCATCTTCGTTGATTGTATGTGTGACATTTGCGGAAGAACCCTGGACCTGAATTTTACCACCAACACTACCCTTGGAAACGTGCTTAGACGGGCCTGCTCCGTTTCCTTGGGCAGCGTGAGTAGGACCAGACGGCTTGCTCTGTAACGAGACCGAGCGGAGTTTGGAAATAAGCTGATGCCAGAGACTTAGTCATTTTGCTCCAAAAGATAAGATGGTCGAGTACAAACATCCACATAGTCTTCAAGCTCCACCCGACGTGAGCTATCAAGCTCAACCTCTTTTAGAGCTTGGCGCACCACATCATATGGTTGTCGCTCAGATTGTTGGGTAGCTTTGATAACACTAGCCTCATCCAAATAGCCTTTGTCATCTGGATCTAACTTCCTAAATGCATCCTGAAAAGAGAAGATTTCGCTCTGATCAAAGTGTGGATACTTTCTGCATGGACAACATAGTTAGAAGACACCTAGACATTGTTGTATATCATACAGGGAGGTACGGAATTTAGCACAAAACGAATGCAACCTTGCAAGGAAAAACCCACCGTTGAAGTTTGAGTACATTCATTTTCCCTTTCTTTCCCAGATCCAAACGTCGTCACTGGCTTAATGTCGAATTCAGGCGCGGTATACGGCAGGCAAAAAGGAGGACGGTAACCTGATTTCAGGCAAGAGAAATCTGGTGGTCAGAAGAAAAATGAAACTGTGGCAGGATGACGAAGCGCGCTGTATAATACTGGGGTGGAAAGCGCTGTGTACGGAGGCAGCCGTGACGACGGAATAGATGGAGCAAGAGTGGGGTTGTTTTTTCCCGGGCTCTGGTAACACGTATTAAGTACGAATACGAAGTAACTACAGAGTATATAGCCGTTAAATAGTCTGTTGGTCAAAATTTTGCTACTGGGAAATATAAAATGAAGAATATTGAAAAATATTTCTGTATGAAGTATCATAAGATATCTACTCCTTGGATATAGAGTATACATCGTAGTATTCCCATACTATACACGGTATTATTGTTCTGACGATGACGCATTGGCATGTGGCTTCCGCTGCCTGATGATGTCGACCCGCCACTTTTCTGAACTGACCTGACTAAGAATGTCAACACAGACATCTTGTACAAAGTATCAGCACTTGGTAAGTCCACATCCAACTAGAAATTTAATTGTATCCTACCGCTCCCTTAGTTTCATATCAAAAGCCTATGGGAAGCGATTGCGACTGCTAATCTTGTATAGAGTAAGCTGTCATGCAAGTATGAAATAGTTCTCTTGTTTCTCGATGTTACTCCTTTCCATCAGCACCCTCTTTCTTAGCCGAAGGTCCTGCGTGCGGTACTGATTCGGGCGATCGGGACTCGGATTGTTGATGCGATTTTAGTTTCTCGGCTATTGGTTCAGAAGGCAATCCCTACGTTTCATAATTGGCGTGTTTTCATACCCCGGTGCTTCCCATCAAACGGAAACGTATACCTTCTGGATCGTCAAGCATATCGAAGCTCAATGACTTCGGCGAAAGCAAAGGATTCGCCGTCCGCGAGAACTCCTTGGAGCGATTTTCGAAGCTTGACACCTAGGTCTACTCCAGATTACTCTGCGAATCAAGATGTTTTACAACGATCAAAGGGAGAAGATCATATTGTCACACACAGGCATAGGTTAAGCCTACGTTTTTACCCAAAAGATTGCCCACCTTTAAAAGTAAGGTGGTTCTACGCAGTTGATTCGCCCAAGCGAAAGCCAACATTATCCGACCAAAGAGGGAGAAGTGCAAAACCTCTACCTCTGCCCAAGAAATTTGTGCCATTCTCAGTCAAAGATTCTCAATCCGTTGAAGTCGCATTTCAGAAGCTCTCCGAAATCGAAGCTGAACGCGAAGATATCAAATATACACACCCTACCGGTAGGGTACAAGGCAGTTCAATGAAGGTACCTGTTAACGAAGATTACCTTTTTGATGTGGACGTCGAGAAAAGAGAATTAGGCCCAGCATATTGGGAAGGCCCAGTGTATGAGGTTCGACGTGGGACGTGGTTTTTTCAAGAGGGGTCAACGCTTAAACCATGCAACGAAACACTCGCCACCCAGCTTGAGGAAGGGTATCTAAAAGTGAAGCCATGGCGCTTCGACGAGTCACATGGATCTTCAAGCCGCCAGTCGATGTCCTCGACAAAGCATGAGCTCGATAAATTCAGCACGAAAAGAGATTCCACTCCGGATTTAAATTCATTGCGGTCCACAGAAACCGATGTTACTCGGAGTCGTGCTGAAAAGTCGGGGCATGCAACTACTATTTCTTCCAACGAATCCCCGAGTTATCGCTTGTTTGGCGCTTACATGAATAGCATAGTTACATACCAGGATCCTGCAACTGCATTGTTAACCAACGATGATTTTATGTCCCGCGTGAGCACCACTGTCTATCAAACATTGGGTGGTATCCCTGGCACTAGGGTAGTACGCGGTTTCACCGAGGCCAAAAAGCAAAGGGAAAATCCAGACACACGAGACTTCCCTGAGCGAAAGCCGTTCGAAGACCCGTCTCTTAATATATCAGGGAAATCTTCCAGAAATTTTTTGCATAAACATGAATCGGAAGCTACTCAACCGGATCAAAATGAGAACTTCACCGAGCAAAGCCCAAGGTCCACTTTAGAACGACAGATGTCATCGCTTGCTGGCGAACCACAGAATGCAGCCGAGCTGGAGGAACAAGCTCGTAAACAAGAAGAAAAGGAAATGGAGGACTCGAGGGAGGTGGAAAATGAAGATAGGGAGCGTACCGTTGACCATATCATACTGGTGACACATGGGATTGGGCAACGACTGGGGCTACGTTTGGAGAGCATTAACTTTATACATGATGTCAATGTCCTCCGGAAGACATTGAAAAATGTGTATAAAGCCTCTCCAGATCTCCAAGCCCTGAATTCTGCATATCAGGATCATGCGACAAATTGTCGAATTCAAGTATTACCTGTGTAAGCGAGCCTTGCATCATCCACCTGATCTCCTCGATGCTCCTTACATTCCTTTTATTCACTAAAATACCGCCTGGGCTTATTGACGTGCTGACAATAGTTTAGATGTTGGAGGCATCTTCTGGATTTCCCTTATCGTGGTGTTAGGCAGAATCGCAAGGAGCTTGACCTCGCCGACGCTGACGCCTCTGAAGATGACATTTATCCAAGTTTAAACGACATCACGCTTGAGAGTGTGCCTGCAGTTCGAAATCTCATATCCGATTTGGCAATGGACGTATTGTTGTACCAAAGCGAATATTGTGAACACATTGCTGTCATAGTCCAGCAGGAATGTAACCGGATACTTGAGCTTTTCAAAAAGCGAAATCCGTCTTTCAGGGGCTCAGTTAGTCTCTGTGGGCATTCGCTTGGGAGCGCAATCCTCTTTGATATTCTCTGTCACCAGCAGGACGAATCCAAGCCATTTGAACGGATAAATGCAGGGACCCAAAGAGAAACTGCGCCATATCCACGTCGGGATTACCCCTTGGACTTTGAATGCGAAGAATTCTTTTGCTTAGGGTCGCCAATCGCGCTATTCCAAATGTTGAAAGGCAGGACTATCGCCGGAAGAAATACAATGAGCACCACCAAAAGCCCCGGAAGACCAATTAATACTGAAGATAACACTGGAACTTTCGGATCGTCAGCTTCTCCCTCCATGCACTCTATAGGAGGTGGACTTGGCGAAAGATGTTCTATATCATCCTCCCCGAAATGTCGACAATTATACAACATCTTCCACCCGTCCGATCCTGTGAGCTATCGTATTGAACCGCTTATATCACCAGCAATGTCGTTACTCAAGCCACAGCCCTTGCCGTCTGTCAAGAAAAGTCTTTGGGCGGCATCAGGACAGAGTCTTTCAATTATCGGTACCCGTGTGGGCCAAAGCGTGGGGTCCATGTGGTCCAACTTTACATCCGGCGTTGCGAGCAGCCTGCTCAATCGCAGCCTAGGATTGAATTCCGAGGACATACCTTCAAATGCGGGTGCTCAGTCTCCATCTTCACCAGCAACTGATCCTTTCAGAACTAACACAGACACCGATTCTTTACACGAATATGCGAATCGACCTCGAACATTAATAGAACCTGACTTGGAGACCCTTTACGATGGCTTTCAGAAAGCGAGAAGCAACCGCAAGGAGTCCTCTCAAACTTCAACAGATGACGACGCTACTTGTTACCTGGACTCTGAGGAACGTGCAAGAAAATTGAAAGTCGAGGACGCTAAAGTGAGAGCATTGAATACCAATGGTCGCGTTGATTACAGTGTGCAGGAGTAAGAACGCGCTTCGGCTGTTTGATTATTAGTGCTAATCTTTCAACGCAGGGGAGCATTTGATATTTCTTTGATTGCCAGTATTGCAAGTCATCTTACATATTGGGCAGATGAAGATGTTAATCATTTTATACTCTCACAGGTGTTATCAAGGAAGAAGATATATTGAATTATAGAATCGGACTAGCCATGTATTTATGCGTGTTCCGCCAAGTGCTCGAGATTTTGGAAATATGGGACCAGGAGTGAAATGAGATCGTGTACATTTATACCACACCGTGAATGTATAGAGTAGTGAGTGATTACTAGTCAAAACATCGGGTGTTTATGGAATTGTTTTCTTTTCTCCTATAATAGCGACTAAGATTTTCTAAACTTAAGTAAATAATTGATGTTACTCCGGAGTATACCGGAATAATGTTCCTAAAAGAGGTTAGCGAACACACTACTTAAGTCCATAACCGAGATCACAGAAAAAAAAAAAACGACCGCTTTCTCGCATCATTCATGCCATTGATCTCCTTATTTCGAAGTACACTGTCAAGCATCAAAGGTTCGCCTCATATGATATGGACTCCCCACTTAAGCACGTTCACACAGTGTGGGAACGTATGCGCACAAACAGTCCTATATACGCTTTCCTTCTTGATCAGGTCGAAATCTGTCATGCTGAAAATGGCGTTGTGCGTGCTCGACTTCAGGTAGCACCTCAACATATCAACTCGAAAGGGACTCTGCATGGTGCCTTTTCCGCTTGTGTCACAGACTGGGCCGGTGGATTGGCCATTGCATCTTGTGGTCTGGATTCAACTGGTGTCAGCGCAGATATTCATGTCAGCTACCTTTCTGCAGCAACGACCAATGACTGGCTCGAGATTGAAGGTCGTGCCGACAAGGTTGGAAAGAACCTTGCGTTTACAACCATAAGTATCTCGAAAAAGGGCAGCGCAGGCGAACTGGCGATAGTTGCGCGGGGATCCCATACGAAATACATCAAGACCCAATAACTTTGACGGCTTATAGTTGGGAAACCTTCCCAGGAAGCCTTCTGCGTAGGGTAGGATAGCCTATGAGACCCGCTATCTTCTTTGCATCTGGCATGGATAGCATTTTCTTTGAATGCCCGGATTCACTCGGATAGCGGAGAATAATTCCATTCAACTAGCTTTAGATTCCTTGTCAGACAGACTGTGAGACAAGGAAATTATGAATGGATACATAACATTATGATTATTATCATTAGTATCTTTTTTTGTTTTTCCGGCTCTCTTCTCGGGATGTGGAGTTCTACGCATTGAACTAGTATCTTGTATTTCTACAATAAGTACTCCGCACGGAGTATTCTGTTGAGAAGCTGAGTTTCTCTTTCAAATTGATGTACCCCATACTCTGTACATATCACTATGTGTAGGTGATTGGTCTTTTTTTTTTTTTTTTTTTTCATGGTGCTACTACAAGTAGTTATGAGTACTACTAATATTCATTACGCCACTCCACTTTGCGCATGCAGGTTTGTGTATTTACTACAGAATACATAGGAGAAGCTTATTCTGATTTAGCTGCAGTGTCTAATAATTTTGTTTTTGGGTGGATGCGCTATTTGGATTTATACTACTAAGCTAGCCTCGGATCTGTGTTCATAACACGGTATTCTGCTGCACACAGGGGCGACAGCAACAACAACAACAACAACAATAACAACAACAACCACCACCACCATCACCATCTGCCTCTCATCTTTCCCCACTCTAGTCCCCTACTCATCTGCCAATACTGCACATATTGTATTCCTCCTTTATCTCTTTTCATGGAATCATCATGAATGATTTCAATGATGCGGCTGCTTCTCCACGAGCAACCGAGCCCCAGCTTCTGGGGGAGCCACTCTCAATGAAGCATGAGCATGATAGCTCCAAAAATGCCGCTTCTCCTGCACAGTCGAATGACCTTCTCAATTATATTCTCCATTTCCTCTCGACGTCTAGCAATGAAGCGTTGCTTTGCGTTTTCGCATGTTTAATGGTTGCGACGTATATCTTATTGGGAAGGCTCGGACTTATATTAATTGGAACTGTCCTCGGCGTCATTTTACATGCTTCATGGGAAGGGTGGGGCAATGGACATTCTGCCCAAGAAACAGGTATACCAATTGCCCGTAGAAGGGAGCTTACGCTGCATTTGGCCAACAGACTGCTCGACTGGCCGAAGCACAAATCATCCGAAGTCGCAAGGGAACCGACTATAAACTCGGACTATTCAGCCTTTCGCCCAAAGACAGCTGCAGCTTTGGTGTCGTTGACGGACTCGATAGTAAAGGATTATGTGAAGTAAGCTTCCATCGCATTGACGTCCGTCACCGCGGCTGACCAGGAATTACAAAATAAAAGCTACTGGTACGAACCGATTCTACCGTCCGAGTCGAACTTTCCTCTGTCGTGCCGGAGGATGTTGACCGATTTTATTACTTCTATATCATCCCACCTCGCGCGTAAACGAACAGCAGACACGTTTTTAGCATTCCTTACGAACTCATCCTCCATGATTATTGTCTTCTTAAACGAATTATCCACGGCTTTTGAGACGACGAATTCGACTGCAGCACCTGAACAGACGGTCAGCCGATATCTAGAATTATTCCCTGAAAGTAGCCTAGCAAATGTTCTGGCAGATCAGCAGCAGCGCAAAAAACTCAATATGATTGCGGATGATATCCTGTCTAGTTTTCTCGACCAAAAAGCATATAGCTGCTATATACTCAGGGATTTCCTCCGCGAGATATTAGCCGGTGTTATCTTTCAATCCATGATGTCCAATTTCTCGCGCCCAGAATTCATCAACGGATGGATAATCCATCTCTTGAGCGAGGGTGAATCCGAAATAATGAACGCAATCGATGCCGGTGTTGAAGGGGCCCGGAGCCAGGGTGTGACTGCACCAAAGGGTTCTGATTTGAAGAACACTTCAGACATGAACACAGTGGGCAGCGTCGAAAACGACCCTCAGGTGCCGCCACAAACAATTAGGGGGCAGAGTAACCACTCAGATAAGGCAACGGAAGAAGCAATTAAAGAAGCAAAGCGTCTAAGTGCCATGATTGCAGCGCAGGATTCACAGAGGCAAGATTTGCAGCAAACAATCAACGAGGGTCGGCGAGATTCTGTTCCAGATAGCACCGATGATGTTTCTTCTGCTGAGGTGCTTGATCAAATTGAAGATTCGGTCAGCAGAAATGACAAGCATATACTTGATACGAGTGAATCTTTGTCTCAAAGGAATCAGCGGCAGCTCTCATCTTCCCCATCTATTTCCAGCTCGTCAAGGTCTACACCAGAAATCATCCAAGAGCCTACCTTGATTCTTCATGGAGCTTCCGTATCTGTGGATGTCGAATCGGAGCCCGGAGAAAAGACATTAATCCGGTCGAAGCCTACGTCAAACTATTTAATCCAGGTTGAACCGACATCTACACGATATTCCGGTTGGATGACATTAAAAAAACACGCTGATTTTGAATCTCTACATGAGACTCTTGAGGCCATTTCAAGGTTGAACAATCTTTGGGGTTTCACAGAGGCGCATCCTACTATACCAACATGGAAAGGGAATACGAGACAAGTATTGGCACAAGAATTGGCACGATATCTGAAGGATGCTCTTCAACACGAGTCCCTCGCAGCAAGCGAAAAGATGAAGCGTTTTCTTGATAAGGATAATCGTCTCGGGACCGATCCTGCAGAGTCATCTACGAGAACAGGTTTTTCTTTCCCTAGCCAAGCCACATTTGAAAATGTGGGAAAGGGTGTTTTAGGCGCATTAGCTAACGCGCCCAAGGGCGTTGCTGGGGGAAGTAAAGCTGTCTTAGGCGGTGTGACTGGGGTATTTGGCAACGTTGGAGGTAACAGCAAACGAACATCTCGCTCATTTGCTGACCAGAGAAATATTGAATCAAATGAGACTTTCCCTGCTGAAACGGAACAAGCACGAAACTCGAGGACTCGGAAGGACTCGCTTGATTTGACCTCTGGTTCCAAACATCACACATCACCGCCTCGATTTACCGACAAAAAGTATCCTTCAACGCGCAATTCTTGTTCCAGCTTTTCATCCTCGAACGATGCTTCTTTCTCTCAAAACGATCGCTCTGACAGGTTAACTGAAGCTGTGGGTAGTGCAGTTAGCCTGGTAGATGATGGGCTAGATGCAGGGGTCAATCCGCTTTCGAGTAACGTCTGCCCATCGAATGGGTCTCCTTCCAATGGACTCGAGCAAAAAGAAGCCCCAGCGATGGGTCCCCAATACCAGCAGGCTGAAGTGATGGGCTCTCATCAACAAACAACTCCCGATATAAGAGCTGCAGGAGCGATTATGGATAAGGCAATTACGAATGAGGAAACCCAAATAGCAGTGGAGCTAATATTTGCTGTTATAAATGAGCTTTATACTCTATCGTCCGCCTGGAATATTCGTCGGACACTTCTGAATGCTGCAAAATCTTACATTCTCCGTCCCGGAAGCCCAACTTTGGAAACGATCCGAATCCTTCTTCAGGATTCGATGATCAATGCGAACACGTCAGATGAAACAATAGGGGCATATATTACCAAACTTCGCGAGAATGTCCTTCCGACAGAAATCGAGATGAGGACTTGGCCGCCGCCACCTTCTGAGGACGAAAAGGAGCGTTTACGAGAAAATGCACGGAAGCTTCTCGTTCAGAGAGGGTTGCCACAGGCATTGACAAGCGTTATGGGAGCGGTTGCTAGCCGGGAAGCACTTGAAAAGATATTTGATTGCCTTCAAGTAGAGACTATTGCCCGTGGGTTTGTCTTCACGATTCTTCTGCAGGTCTTGAGGGCTGTCATTATTTGAACATAGTTTAGTCAGAATTGATGTATAGAAATGGCCTTGACTTAGGCATCAAATAACGCTAGATACCTACACATTGGGACGGGACCCTATCTATTCAAAAGATTATCTAGACAATCCTCTCCGCACTTCATATGAAGATATACGCATCCTTGTTATCTTCTCCGAGACAAATACTTGTGCCATTATATCACATGCTACCGTACTATCTTATCTTCACGTGAGTTTACGCGAGCGCGTCCGGGCCTAAGTCATTGACTTCACATTCAACCCATTAATTGAGAGTGATACCCGACAACGGTGTTTGTTAGGACTCTTTCTTCTCGCTTGGGGGGCTTTATCATATTCATTATGGCTTTCAAGTCCAGAAAGCGAGTATCAACTGACGACCTTGTCGATGACGGGGATAACACAAAGAGGATGAAAACTGAGATGACAGAAAATAATGCTGCGCCTGATTCTCCCAAAATTGATTCTAACGGGGATCCGTACTGGGAGATATCCAAAATGCGTCGCGTCACCATATCCACATTTCGAGGGAAAACAATGGTCAACATTAGAGAATACTATGAAAAAGATGGCCAAGAGTTCCCAGGAAAGAAGGTAGATTGCATTTTGCCCTTCGCTGAATATTCTTTAAAGTCA
This sequence comes from Aspergillus ruber CBS 135680, assembly GCF_000600275.1. Lineage (NCBI taxonomy): Eukaryota > Fungi > Ascomycota > Eurotiomycetes > Eurotiales > Aspergillaceae > Aspergillus > Aspergillus ruber. Next base: position 706,043 of record NW_024467302.1, read on the forward strand.
CCCTTGGTATGCTACAAATTGACAATTACTCACATTTCTTTTCTTCATAGGGCATCTCCATGCCGATGGACCAATATGCAGCATTCGTCAATTTACTTCCAGATATTGAAGCTTTGCTCAGGAAGAATGGACAGTCAGTTCCGCGCCCGAACTATGACAATACAGCTGGTCAATCTGATGGATGTGATGATGAGGATCAGGGCGAGCCTGATGATGATTCTGAGAAGGGCAATGAGGCTACAAGCGATGAAGGGGAAGAGGAATGAATTCTGTACAATCAAACTGTAAGGAGTTAGCTACACTGCCTTTCACTCTAGTCCTTGCAGGGCTTCTCTGCAGTTAACATCATAATATATAATTCACAAGTCTGCCAATCTTATTCTTCTTTCATCGAAGGTATACCAACCTTGTGATTCTTGAAGAAATATAGCATTTCATGGAAGCCCGCATTCTGTGTATTTACGCCTGGCCAAGGCATTGTTGGCTTGCAGCCCTGAGAAACGAGAGTCGCAGTTCTCTTGATCATGATTCAAGCCATAGCCCTTTTGATTATCCGGTCCATGGTTTTAATGTAATACTGTGTAAACATTTTTCTGGTCAACGTATTTACCCAAATCTCGTTTCGGCACCACATTTTTTCTGAATAACACAGGATGACAAGCTTGCTTGGAAGTATACAGATACGAGATTTGCTTATATTAATAGTGAAATAGAAATTGTTTTTGACTGCGGCCTTTTCTCTCTGGTGCTGCAAGGTATATGATACGAGAAGGACAGACCGCATGCATGAAAGATTCCTAGGAAGGTGTCAGGAGAGCATGCGATCCCGAATTTAAGATAGCTATGGAGATCATGTGTACTTAGTAATGGCAGCTTGGAAGAGAATTAGTTTGTTGGCACGGAATATGTGAGATAGATGAGGTGAGACAGCTTTACCAATTAGTTTTTCTAAAACCTCTGAAGTTCAATATGGATTATATTATAGTTAAGTACTTTAGTATTACAAAGCATGTCGAGTCTTTTGCATAAAACAACTGTATGGTAAATAGGCCATAAAGATGAATATCATGAAGCCTGATCAAAATATCCCACTCGGTAATATATACTAGATGAGTAGTACACAATACTGTACTGGTATTGGTACATATTTGTATGTAATTCTCTGTACTTACAGGGGTATGTAACTTCTAATTGGTTTACATGGTTGATATGATCTGCTCCGTGGCTACTGTATACAAAATGGGGTGGGTTCCTTGCAGCCCTCAGTAACAGGAATGATACCCCTTTTCCCTTTAGTTGCTCCAATAATATTCTGTACACTCGCATAGTACGATACATAGTACAGACTGTACCAAGTACCATAGCAGTACTCCGTAGTATGCTGTATCAGTATTTCGTACTGTGTACCCAGGGTCTTGCAATCCTTCTTCTTGGGACTTCAATCTGTGTAGATATTGTTTTGCACCTTCTTCCAGCAGGTGCATTATTCATTTAGTTGAAATTGGCTTTTTTTTTTTTTTCTCTTTTCGCCCTCCAGCCCTGTGCAATATTTCTCGTGGGTGCTATCCCTAGCCACCCCGCACACTCCCCTGACTGGACCACGGAGTGCAGACTGGTACGTACGTCCGCACTGGGCCTGTCCACGGACCATCCCTGATCCCATCATTATCACCACCTGTGATTTTTTTGGTCGGCACTTTTATCCACTGGGAAACTCTGAGACTGATCATCTTCATCCTCCCCAGACATTGGGGTATAGGGGAACAAATGTACCTATTCAGTCATTAACAGACGTCAATTTGTTTGCAACTGGAGCCCCGCTGTCTTTCCGCGCTTGACCCCGGAGATAATAGAGGAGAAGCATCGCCAATTCACTTTAGGGTCAAACTGAATTGGCAATTGTCCATCCTCCAAAGATCGAATCGGTTGACTACATGAAATTTTACTTATTATGGGTTGTGACTAAACGAGATCAAACGAAGCCGATGCTCACCCCGTTTGCAAGGATGCGCCTTCATTATTAGATGCCACTCGGGATATTTGCAGAGTTCGACGAAAAACGATGCGTTGAAGCCAGTGGTGGCCGATAGGGACAGCCAGACAACCCGGCTTACAATATTCCATGCAAATCTTCTTACGACTCCTTTTGATACATTCCCGCCTTCGTTGACCTATTCCTCCTCGAAATAAGACGCACCATTCTCCTATCCACGCACCACGGCCTTTTTTAGCCGAGAGTTTGACTTGCACATTATATCGTGGCTATTGCAGCTAGATCAAGGGCTTGAATATAATACTGGGCACGCCGACTTCCCCGCTCCACCCTAAATTTTCATACAACTACGACCACAGCAGATGCAGTCGGTATTATCTACCAAAGGAATCTATCTAGACATATGTCGCCAGATCGTATATCTCCGTACAGTATGAAGAGAGCGATCCCTTCTCTCTATACTCTGATTCGCAAAGAAAACTGATATATGTTTTTAGGGACAGACCATTTAGGACAGGCTTCGAGATTGGGTACATCGACACCGTCGATTTCTGGGTTAGTGTCGGCACATAGAGTGGACTTGCCGGCAAATAGTCCAGGTGATACCGGAGCCGTTCGAGAAGGCCTGGGCAGTTTGAATCGCTGGTCCCAGTCAACTGTTTCCAACAAGAGCCCTCCCCGCTACGCTGGCTATCATCGGGGAAGCTCTAGAATATCTGATTACGACAATCTTAATCCACCCAAAGGCCACGTGAGCCCAGCAAGGAATATTCCTCTTCAACGCTTACACCACGCGAGCGCCAGCGACCCTACCAAGCTATATAGCAATACCTGTTCTGAATCGGGTGAGCAGCCCACCATTAACAACCCGAGCGTCGCATCATCGCGATCCGCCAAATCGTCTGCCGAGTCTACCTCAACTTTTACGAGTTTGTTTTACGATCCGTGGAAAAAGGACCAGGGCCCTGGCCTGAATAATTCCGAAGTTGATACGCCTAGTCACCGCACCAGCCCTATATCGCAGGCATATAGCAAAGAAATGGCAGCAAATAGCCCATCGACTGAAGAAAACTTGTCTCCGTTTGTGGACACAGAAACATACAAGGGTAAACATCAGAGAGGCCAGTCCCAAAAAACGATGCTATCAAAAGCTCTCCAGAAAGCAAATACGGCCGTGCTCCTTGACAATGCAGCGAATTTTGAAGGAGCGATGGACGCATATAATGATGCCTGTTACTTGTTACAATTGGTAATGCTCCGTAGCAATGGGGGCGAAGATGAGAAGCTAAAGCTCCAGGAAATCGTATGCCTCCCCCTAATCATCACTTAATCGCGAGAATCATTGTTCATAGACTAACCCCCCTAGCGTGATACCTATATGATTCGAGTTACTGAACTGGAGCGCATGGACTTCTCATTTCGGGAATCCGGCGGCAAAGCCCTTCCTGAACGTCCACTCAGCCAGGAGTCTGATAATGACTTGTTTCATCCACGTGAAGAAGATTATGATGAAACGCTCTCTGGCAATAGTATAAGCCCTCGACAGCATCCGTCTGAACTTTATAGTGATAATGAGATCTCAGAGGAGCGAAGAACGCTAGTCTCTGGCCTAATCCCACCAAGGCGCCAGTCCTTACTGCCCTCTGCACTCAATGATAGCCTGGAATTCAGAGGGCAATACAACCGCCCACAGTCCCAATCGTCGTGGCAGCAATCTCGAGATGGAAATTGGGAAGGGAAACATTACGCAGCGGATAACGATTTATCATTCACACTTTCCCCAACACAAAATCTCTCTATGGCATCCGACATAGAAAACAACCAGGCCTATCTTTCTCATTATTCTGAGCTACCATTGCCTGGGACGGAGATAAAGGATACAAACGAATCAACGTCCTGGCTCGATACAATTGACGAATCTGGCGCTTCTTCACCGTCTTCTTTGCGCTCTAAAAGGTCGTCTGCGTATTTACGACAAAGAACGAGTCGCCTCCTTAGCCATGGCACCGAAACGGAATTTGATGCTGCCTTAGATGCGGCGGTCGAGGCGGCTTATGATGAAGGCTTAGAACCGGCAATAGATATAGATGACGGCAGTGCTGCTGACGATATAGTGGTCAATGCACGCAGAAATGTTGAATTGGCGAAGCAGAAGGTCAGAGAAGCAGAGAGAGAAGCAGAAGTCGCCATGACTCGCGGTCGAGAGATGCACCGTATTCAAGAACATGCTATGCTTGACCAACACGAGAACTTTGACCGAGAATATCTTGATGAGGAGGCAGAAGAGGAGGAGCGTCTACTTGAAGAGATGACTATGGGTTATGTCATGGATGACTTCGAGTTTGACATTCAGTCTAAATCTGCCCTTCCTAGACAATCGGATTCGAGCAATTTTTCTGGTAGAACTTGGGAAAGCTCCACAGCCTCTAATAACACAACGGCCGGAGCGGCCCTTTCTACGCTTGCAGAAGACAGGGTCTTAACATCGGCGGCCGCTAAAAGACAATCAAACACGCTACCCCTTGCACAGCCTGCTCCAGCGACTTTGTCCACAACCCCCGACCTGTCATCCGGAGCAAGTGTGCGAGAACGGAGATTATCGGGCCGGGATTCGAAAGAGTTGAAGATCGATACAAGCGCCCGTTTAAGGGATGATTCTGACGTTTCGACTTTGGGATTACCAACCAGTCAGTTGACTAGCCGACCTCTACCACTCCCGAAAGATGAGCCCCAGACAAACCTGCCAAACAATGTGAACCAGAATCTGGATCCGGCTTCCGCATTGCGTCTTGACATGAATTCAGACGACCGGAATGCCTCTATTGGATCCCTTACCGAGGGAACACCGACAAGCATCGGCCTAAGCAAAGCCATAACTCAAGAAGATGAAGAGGACACAAGCACCGGACTTTCAACAATATTGTCACCGGCACGGGCGATTGGAAAGGTACCTTCTGCGCCCGACAACCTGGGGAAGCAAAACGCAAGTTCGAAAGCATTTCGAGTAAGAAATGCGTCAGTACCAGCCCCCGATCTAACCGCGGATTCGCCTGGCACACCGTCGAGCAGCATGTTTCCGACTTTGGACCTTCAGAAAGGAATGGCAACTGGGACAATCCCTATTCTACCAACCCCGACGGGTGCGAACTTCACTCCAAATGGCTTACCGAGCGATGGCCTCTATCTATTTGACAGCCATATACATTCACCAACTCGACCTGGTTTTCCTAACACTATGGCTGCCAACCATCCTGCTCCCCTTGAGCCATGTCCCGAATCATTTCTTTTGCGCCCTTTTTGGTTGATGAGGTGTATATATCAAACAATCGCTCATCCCAGCGGCGGCTATTTATCTACTAAACTATTCATTCCACGTGATGTCTGGCGGGTCAAGAATGCAAAAATGAAAGCATTGGAAGAAAAGGTGTCTAGCTGTGATTTGCTGACGGCAGCGCTTCTCAAATTATCGCAGGTCGACATGTACGATGCTGATGCTGTTTTGGAGGAAATGCAATCCTTCGAGAGCGTTCTCGACCAGGTACAGACCGCCCTGTCAAAGAAATTAGGTAGCGAAGTCGGTGTGCAAGGTGCTATGCCGTTGTTCAAGATGACACCAGCCTCAGATGATGCGATGGGTACTACGGACACGTTACCTTCAAAGGCTTCAAACGGACCCAGTACGAAATCTTATTTGACTTCGTGGCGAAAATTGCGGTCCAAAAACTCGGGATTTGGTTCCGCGGCACCGCCTAATTCAAAGGAAACCGGCAAAGACAACCCGACAATCAATACTCTTCCCATGACACCCATGCCGAGTACACAAACCATCAAACGCAATGTAACGCAATTGCAATTCAATGGACCGAATGCCAATTACATGGGCGCTCTGGCACGGCTTTGCGATGCTGCTCAAGCTATAGGTGAGCACCTTTATTCATGATCAAGAATGCTCATGAGACTGACCTGCGGACTTCTTTCTTAAGATCAAATCGCCCAGCAGGTGGAAGATCCAGGTCTCAAACATTCCTCGCCAACCCTTGTTGGCTTGGAGTTGAGTACGCGACATGCTGCAGAGTTCTTTGGTTTTTACATTTGCCGGTTTGTTTTGAATGATGTTGGATTGATGCTTGATAAATTTATCAAGCGTGGCAGCGAATGGGTCCTCACCTGAATGGTTGTTGATGCTAATGGCTTTCTTTCCTTTGTTTATCCTTTTCTTGTTAGTCGCTTTCCTTCCTCTTCTTTTTCTTCTCGTTTTCGTTTTCCTGGCCTGTTTTCTCTAATATTTTGGGGGTTTTGAGATACCAATTTTTTTCTTTATATAACTTCGTGGAGTTGATGAGAGTCATGCCCTATACTGATATTTCATCATGTACAGAAATGCTTATGCTTGTTGTTTCAAAATTGTGTCTTTTATCTCTTTCTGTATCCTCTTTTATTAATTAATTACTATTTTTCTTGAGCTTACATAGTGTAGAGTTTTTTGATGTGCAAATATCCATGTAGGCCTTGTCAATTGGAACAAACCTTTCGGTTTCCTGAGCGGATTACTGCCCGTTTGCAACTTGTGAGGCTGGTTAACGCAGGATTTCAACCGGTGATCAGACGTAACCAGCAACATATATTGGTATTTTACCGAAAGGTGACCCAATATGTAAAGCCTAGAAAATTCACTTTGGATGAATTGAGTCGATTAATCTCAAAATACATAGATATGGGGTAAGTGATCTCCTTTAGGGCAAATGACGTTACCCATCTTGTGCTTACCATAGGTCAACGCTACGCTGGATTGGCCCGTGTAGAGGCCGCGGCACGCGTCGCCGCCACCAAAACAAACGCGACGCCCAAACGAAGAGTAAAGGAATGCTCTGTACTCCATTACTCTGTACCTCAGACCACATCATACAGAGTATAGTCAACGCAGTTTCGCCTCGGATATTACCTGTCTTGGTATCACCTTGGTCACTAGTTGTGGCCTAGTTACTTCGTTGTTTAGATTCTCGAACGCCCAGTGATTTATTTTACAAGGCCCATCGATATAGCCAGACCTTTTCCTAAATATCCTTCTGAAGAAATTCGTCTACAACAATGCCACGACCAGCATTTAGACGAAACCGCAAGGCCCCGCAAAGCTCCGCGAAACAGATCGCAAATCATAAATCGGCCGGCGACGATAACCTCGAGTCTGTAATTGCTTCGGAATTGCCCTCGAATCACGACAGAAATGTGGACAGCGCCTCGCACACGACCGATGACGCCGAAGCTCTAACTGTGGTGCAACAAATGAAAAACGAGACCCCTACGTCCAAATCGCATGAGCAAGCAATCGAATCGTCGCCGATGGGCGAACGCGCAGCGACAGGCAGTCGACCTCCCACGAGAGCCCGTGGTTATTCATCAACCCTTTCCCTCGCAGGGCGAAAGGGTGATATGAGCTCAAAGATTCCAGGGACGCCCGCTTTCGAAAGCTCGGTTTTGAGCAATTTTAGAAGGAGAGCTCGACAGCCTAGTATTCTTCAGATGATGCAAACAGAGGATGGTTCCTCTGACCTTGATGATGATGATTTTCTTGGTGGATTGAGTCCAGAAGACGAGTCTACTCCTTTGAATGTTTCTCGTGGGAAATCGTTGATACTAAAGAATGATGCGTATCCATCTGCGGAATCTTTATCTCCATCTAGCGACAAACCGCGCAAGCGGATACGAGCGACGGAGGAACCCCAAGTTCCCCAATCACCTTTGAATGTAGTAGAGAGCACGCCTATCGACTCTCCAGCTCGTGAAACCCAAGAGAATGAAGCACACGACCGCATCGATACGCCTCAGGCCCAGATATCCCCCGAAGCATTCAGTCAGACAATGGTGCCGCCTATGAGCAGCAGCGCACCCCAAAGTCCTACGCATATTGATTTGGCTTTGGCAGAACGAGCATCACCTGTAACGTTAGAAAGCACAAAGGAACCGAATGAGCGAATAAATACGCAAGGGTACCTTTCCACAGCCGCTCTTCAAAGTAAACTGCTTCCTCGGCGGCGCCAACGGCGTCACAGGTACAATCATTCTGATATATCCAACGATGACGACAGATCCGACGACGACGATGAATTGAATTACTTGCCTTCTAGAAAATCAATGAAATCGCGACGGAAGCAAACAGACCCGCCCAATCCATCGAAAAATACGCGAATAAACCCTACAAAACCAAAGAAGCCACTGTCTAAACTTTCTAAAGGAGGGATTATATACCCTTCGGCCACCCGGGCGACAGATATTGACAAGGAAAATCAACCAGATGGAATGTCGTCGCCTCTCTCGTCAGTTCTTGATTCAGATGCATTCGATTCAGACGTTTCTATCTCAAAATCCACCGATAAAGGAAATTTCATGAGCGAGGAACTAAGATTACAGGCAAAGAAGTTTGCTGAGGTTGATGATTGGCAAATGGAATTTGAGGATGTAACTAGTACCGCGGGCAGCCAGGGCAGTCCATTTAGATAGACGAATAATCCCCCATCTCCTTTCCCCTTTTGGGCAGTAAATATTATTGCTTTTTCTTTGATTATATATTCCTATTTACATATTTGCAATGTGCTGGGTCTCCGTCATAGGAGGATCATCTCTCCCCCGGCAGTAGCCGGGGCGCTCTGCACGTCACTCGCAGCGCCCCGCACTCGAACCCCGCGATTGCCAAACTTCACACGGCATACTATCCATCTCAAGACATATTCAGGGTATTCAAGTGGGTTAAGAAATGTCATCGCTGGACGCTATCCTGGCAGGCAAATACCCTGCCAAAGCTCATGCACGCAGAGTCGCAGGGTACCTGCAAGAACGAGGTCATGGTGGTTCTGGTGTCATCTACTTGGAAGCGCAAAAGACTCGCCTTATTGAAGACAACGATGAAGCAATGCCATTCAGGTGACTCCGATCTCCCTATACTCCATGTTCATGTATAGTAGATTCTGACCTTGTGATCCTAGACAACGTCGTTTCTTCTACTACCTTTCCGGGTGCTTATTGCCAGACTCACGCTTGACATACGACATCAAATCCGACAAATTGACTTTATACATCCCTCCCATCGATCCTGATGAGGTAATTTGGTCTGGCCTTCCGTTGTCTCCTGCCCAGGCGCAAAAGCAATACGATGTTGACCGTGTACTCTCGACAACTGAGGTCAATACTACTCTTGCCTCAATTGCCTCGGCTCACAATGGCAAGGCGGTTGCATTTGCGATTGCAGACCAGATATCGGACGATATAAAGTTCCAAAACTTTGCTGAAACAAATTTATCCGCGCTGAAAGCCGCGATTGAGCTCACTCGCATTATCAAGGATGGATATGAAATTGCTCTCTTGAAGAAAGCGAATGATATTTCTGCCAAGGCTCATATCGCTGCCATCGAAGCGTCGAAGACAGCAACCAACGAGCTTGAGATTTATGGCGCTTTTATTGCAACATGCATCGCCAATGGCTGTACTGAGCAGTCCTATCACCCCATTGTTGCATGTGGCGAGAACGGTGCTACCCTTCACTACCAAAAGAATAACGACAACCTTGTGGACTCCGTCACCAAGCAACGGAAGAACAATGTACTCATCGATGCTGGCGGCGAATACCGCGCATACTGTGCCGATATTACTCGCGTCTTCCCTTTGTCAGGGAAATTTGCGCCTGAGACACGCCAGGTATATGAGATTGTTTTGCAAATGCAATCTGAATGTATCGCAGAACTGAAAGATGGCGTCCAGTGGGAAGACATCCATGCACTGGCACACCGCATTGCGATAAAAGGCCTGCTAAAGCTGGGCATTCTTCGAGGATCCGAGGATGAATTGTTCGAAAAACGAGTTAGCGTGGCATTCTTCCCGCATGGCCTCGGGCATTATCTTGGAATGGACACTCACGATACGGGCGGAAACCCCAACTACGATGATAAAGACCCCATGTTCAGGTATCTTCGTGTGAGAGGCAATTTGCCTGCGGGATCTGTTATCACAGTAGAACCGGGGGTAAGTCGGACCATCCACTTTCTTGCTTTTCAATATGATCGTTAACAATTCGTCCGAACAGATTTATTTCTGCCGATTTATCATCGAACCTTTCATCCACTCTCCTGAACTCAAACATTACATCGATACCGAGGTATTGGAACGCTATTGGAGGGTCGGTGGGGTACGCATCGAAGACAATATTCACATCACCAGAGACGGTTACGAGAATCTGACCACGGCACCGAAAGCTATCGAGGAAGTGGAAAAGTTGGCTTTGTAAAATGGTGTCCGAACGATTATAACCCAGTTGATATCCAACATGTTGTATGGTTTGATTATCAGCTCTTAGTACAAAGTTAGATGTTCATAGTGCTAAGTAATTATATCTATAGCCCTAATCATCTGTGGGAAAAGGTTATAACTACTTACAGACCAATTCAAACCCGACCTGAGGTCCCAGGTGTTAGGTCCAAAGCACGAGATACACTATTAATAACAGTAGACCGTTCAATTTAAACAATGCCTTTCCAGTAGTGCAGAAATGACAGTGTTTCGTTCGGTCAGCTACTGACCACCCCTCTGTCGCTTCCTTCCGCTTGTGCGGGCCCCCGATTCGGATTCAGTCTTGTTGTCCTGACTACGTTTTTCTTTGTTCTCCAATACGAGCGCAAGAACTTCATAAGAGAAGTCTGGCACATCAAGACACAGCCTCTTGAATTCTCCTTCCACGCCATGTCGCAAAACATGGCTTCTGGTGGCCCAAAATCTGGCGATAGGTTTGCGGAGCATGACATCATCCACAGAAGTGTGCGTGTAGACATAACGGGCATATTCAATTTCACCGCGGGGGCTACTATTGACACGATGGATCTTGGTGTGAGCGAGTACCTTCAATGCCGGTATCCTAAGCTTCTCTGCCAAGGTGTAAACTCGCGCGTGCTTCAATAATTGTTCCCCACTGCCATCGGAGACCTTTGCATCCTGTCCCGTAGTCGGTTTTGAAGTATAGTCGCGCGTGTATTGGAATTGCAGAAAGCATCCAAACGCGTCCACGTGCTCATGGGGGAGTTCAATACGCCGCTGTGAAATGAGCGCATCAGGGTCAACAGGGTTCTAATGTTTTAACAAAGGACTACAAAGCATACCGGTTCAGTTTCGCTGAATTTGTTAACCATCTCTGCAAGAAAAGGCGACTCTAGTAGCAAAGTTTGATGAGCTGTCAACGTGGTTTCATTTTCTCCCTGGCCAACAATGATTTCGACAATTGGCGACATTAGGTAGCTGTTATAAGTAAGCGGATTCGTTCTACGAGCAGAATACGATATCGTAGTTATGAAGGTGCGATTGACGAAGCATAGACAGAAAATTTCACCAGCAGGGACACAAAAGAGCTTGCACGTCCTTACTTGAGAAATCCGAGGTCCGAATTCTTTTTCGCTGCCGTTGGCGCATCTGTAGGTTGCGCATCTGATGCAGTTGGTGCATTGAGGTCTTGCGCCGTGTCCATCTGGCCACCATTCGCTGCAAAATCGCATGTGTTGTCCATTTCCACCTCCACCTCTACCCCTTGGCCCTGGACCTGGCCCTGGGGTTCGTCGAGATTCTGTGGGGGTTTCTGGAGGGTTTGGGTGTTCAAAGTATTCTGCGCTTTCTGTGCGCTTTCGGGAGCCTCAGTGGTTTCAGCAGATAAATGCAATCGAGAAGCATCCATTGCGCAAGTTAAAGTCGATAGAAGTTGTAAAGATGTTTCGCGAGAAGGAATTACTCTGCAGTAAATTCGTGATGACCGAAGAGGAAATCGGGTTCTGGATTGGCGTCCTCCAACTTTGCCTACACTTTTTATGTGCTAGAAGAGCGCCAAACAAGTGAAGTATAAGTAGAAGGTAGTGTGTCGCAAAATAAGTAGCCAAAGCAGTGGACAAGCAAGTGGGAATAAACAATATAGATCTGTCGGTGGATCGCTGTCATGCGGATGCTTTATGCTATTGTTCTCTCACTTGGCCTTCGTTTGGCAAATTTCCAGTCCAGAATCCAAAATAATTTGACCAGTAGGATTCATCATCGATTTGGTCAGTAGCCACATATACAACATGTTCAGAAATCAATTGCTGCTGAAAGGTGATTCCCAAACATAAATACCCCATGTTACGGTATATTACATGTAATGGAGATACGCGTGATTCTCCAGGTCAATTACATATTTGTACTCCGTACTCTAGGCTCTGCCGGCTAGAAGAGCATATATCCATATATGATACTTTCACCTTTGTCCCATATTACACGGGTCAGCTTCACTCTTCGAGGCTCGATTCGCGCAAGTGTATCGTCCATTCACCCATCTATCGCTGTTCAAATTCGCTGGACTGCCCCTCGAAGCCAAAGACGAAGTATGGCGACAATTATCAACTCTCCCCGGGATCCAAACACTCTCAGCAACTATAACAACTGGATTTTGACTCACATAACTGCAAATTTTGACATACTTTTTGACCAGAAGAAGTTGGCGGGAAATGTAGTTCACCAGCTCAAATCAATCACAGATGCCCAATCCCAGGATATTATTCTTGACGCCAACCATCTCGACATTGGCGATGTTAAAGTCGATGGCAAGCAATCTCAATGGGAACTACTCCCGCCCTTGGAATCTTACGGTACTGCGTTGAAAATCAAGCTTGGCCATGCTGTGAAACTCAACGAGACTATCGAGGTCGATGTACGTCATTCATTCCGAATCGTCATTATGTTCGCTTTCAATATTAACTTGTACAAAAAGATCTCAGTGAAAACTACGGAGAAGTGTACAGCATTGCAATGGCTGACGCCTGCCCAGACCTCAAACAAAAAGTATCCTTATATGTGTAAGCTGACGATGTCCCTGTGATTGGGAAGAATAAAACCCCACTGATGATAGGTGTATGCTTCAAGTCTCCCAATGCCAGGCTATTCATGCTCGCTCTATTTTTCCGTGTCAAGATACACCTGATGTTAAATCCACTCTGGATTTCAACATTACATCTCCCCATCCGGTGATCGCGAGTGGCTTGCCGGTTCGTGATTCACCACCGGAACCGCAGCCGGATGGAAAATCTCTGTATCGCTTCCACCAGACAGTGCCAATTCCTAGTTACCTCTTTGCATTGGCTAGTGGGTAAGCAGGTCGCATACATGCTTCGTGCATGCTATTTCTGATAGAAGCTAATACCAAATCTCGAACAGTGACATTTCGGAAGCCACCATTGGACCTCGGAGTGTGGTAGCAACAAGCCCCGACAAGATCGAAGAGTGTAAGTGGGAGCTTGAAGCGGATACAGAAAAGTTTATCAATGCAATTGAGGTATGTCTGATAGACCCTCCCATTTGAACGACCACTTGCTCACCCGAATACAGAAAATCGTCTACAGTTATGCATGGGGCGAGTATAATGTGCTGATTCTGCCTCCAAGTTTCCCGTATGGTGGCATGGAAAATCCGATCTTTACATTCGCCACCCCTAGCATCATTTCAAAGGTACCCCGGAATGCTCTAAAAACTCATCTGACAATCGAGTAACATTCCCTTTCATCTTATGTCTAGGATCGAGAGAACGTGGATGTAATCGCCCATGAACTTGCTCATAGCTGGAGTGGCAATCTCGTCACCAATGCTTCATGGGAACATTTTTGGCTCAATGAAGGTTGGACTACTTACCTTGAAAGAAGGGTAGGTCGACGTTACCTATTTGTTTTCTACCAAGTAACCTACTGACCAAATCAAGATCCTAGGTGCAGTGTGAGTAGTTGAGAATGGTTGAAGATTGCCAAGACAACTAACTCTTGCTGAATCTTGCTAGCCACGGGGAGCCCTATCGCCATTTTTCGGCCATCATAGGCTGGAAGGCTCTTTCGGATTCCGTGGAGCATTTTGGACGGGACCATGAATTTACCAAGTTGGTCATTGACCTGAAAGGAAAAGACCCAGACGATGCATTCTCAAGCATCCCATACGAAAAAGGCTTTAATTTTCTCTTTCATCTCGAGACCCTTCTCGGAAGGGCCAAATTTGATAAGTTCATCCCTCATGTATGTCAGTTCTCTTTCCACTCCCAGTACGATTTGCTAATTTGCTTCTCAGTACTTTACAGTATTTAGAGAAAAATCTCTCGATTCTTATGAATTCAAGACAACAGTCTTGGATTTCTTCCAGTCTGACCTCGAGGCTTCCAAATTGTTGAATAACCTTGATTGGGACAAATGGTTTTATGCACCGGGCTTGCCGCCCAAGCCCCATTTTGATACATCTCTTGTTGATGTTGTTTATGAGCTTGCTAGGAAATGGCAATCACTGCCTGAATCCTCCTTCAAGCCACAGGCAAGCGACATACACGGCTTGGCAGCAAATCAACTTGTAGTTTTCTTGGAGCAGGTGCTCCTTTCCGAGCAGCTTAGACCCGACCTGACGAAACTTATGGGCGAAGTCTACGGTCTGTACAAGAGCGAAAACATAGAGGTTGCCAACTTATATTTCCAGGTTGGACTAAAGGCCGGGGATGAAAGCGTTTTGGAGCCAACAGCAAGCCTGCTAGGCAGAATTGGGCGGATGAAATTTGTGCGACCCTTGTAAGGATATCATAGACCAGACCATCCACGCAGAGCGATTTACCAACTAATCTTACTTTACAGATACCGAAATCTCCAAAAGGTCAACCGCACGCTTGCCATCAAGACTTTTGAGAAGAACAGAGACTTTTACCATCCCATTTGCCGTGCTATGGTCGAGAAGGACCTGTTTGGCAAGAAAGACAATTAGGTATAGAAAGAATTCATAGCAGTACAATGGCGGAAACTTGTTTCAATTCCTCAACCAATAATCCTAGTCCATTCCTTGTAAATCAAACTACATGATTTGAGATTCTACGAAATACTGAAAATTGGCTGAATGAAATGATTAGTAAAACAGCTGACTGAATATAAAGTAGTGTGTAACCGTACTCCTTTTTTGTTCGACTGATTATGGCACTTGCTGAGTTTGCGATCTATCGCTTTGCGTCTACCAACTTCTTATCCAACTCGGAGTATCCGAATATGCCAGGTTTCCCGCCGCTCCTCCGTTCCAGAGTCAAGATTAGATCGCCCTCACTCACCCGGGAGAGTTCCGACAGCACTCGCCGCATATAGGCTACGACCCAAGCAATCTTAGTCCAGTCTATGTCTTTACCATCCGGCCCAGTATAATTTGCTTTCCACAGGTTCCTCCAGACAGCAGCACCAAGCACCGCATCGCCCTTGACAAGTCCCTCGTCATAAGCCGCAAGAACACCCCGCCACTGAATAAAAAGGTCCTTGAGGAATTTATTCCGAATTGCCCGGCTGGTGATACCATGGAGGACATCCATGCGCTGCTCGGCGTTGTGCGAGAAGTGATCAATCAGATGGCGGGAATATGTCTGGACACTGTCATGAGATGGTAGTGCGCGCAGTCGAACCGTCAATAGATACATGTGCAGAAAAGTTACTTGCGACCATGTGGAAAAGGTTGGGGCGAGGCTCAGTTCTAGTTGGGATGATGCCACCCATATTAGCTCATGGAATATCTTCAGCAACAGGCTCACGGTTCGACATCTCATACTGATAGTCCCCATGTTGGAAAGCGAATACTAGAACTAACCTTCATACCACCAACCTTCCCCAACGCCAAGATCCTCACCCTCTTCGGTCTTCGGAGTCTGTGCACCTTTTTGCGACACTTGAGGTATTCTGTAGTCGGCCTGACGCGAGCAAGCCTCGAATAGCTTCTGTGTCAATCCATATGCGACATAGGTTTCTGCTGTGGTGCCAGGCCGCGGCAGTATGGCTTTCGCCAATCGAGAGGCTCGACGGCTTTGCAGCAAGGATCTGTGAGAGTGACACCACCGGTTTGCATTGTCTGAGGAGCGCTTCGAATGCGACATTAATGTGGTGTAGTTTCGGGAAGTAATCATATGCGTTGGCTGCACCCACTGTCAGTTTGAGAGATCAAGCCTGTTGGGTTATGTATCAGTTGCTTGGTGTACCTGAAGCCATGAAAATTGAGCTTTGCATAGACCTCGCACATAGGGCGAGCCTAATGACTTTGATGCCATTCTTTGAAATGTACAAATTTAGTATTGTGTCACAGATGTACTCCGTACCCTCCGATATGATTTCATTCTTTTCTTAACGCCGACCACCGCCTTGGTTTGCAGTGTTTGTCAACATCTCAAGAATGCACTCTCATTGGACCATTTCTTTTCACTCTAATTATGTACAAGTGCATACCCCGGTCGTACTGCTCGGAAAAGTAGTATTTACTTGTATAAACATGGTTATTGTATTTTACATATCATCTGCGTAACCAGGCTGGAACTGTGCCGCTCATGATATATGCTCTCAATTGTTCTCATGACACGACACAGCAAGTACTTCCTGTTGTTCATTAAGATGGTCATGTCAGCCTTGAATGTGTTGCCCGAATAGGCTTGATCATCTGATCCTTTATCCTTTTTGCATCTGAATTTGCCGTCAGGCTTCTAAAGACTCCACCAACAGCTACAATTGGGTCACCTTTTTGGGATTGGTGGGAGATTAAACAGCAGCTAGACATTACGCCATTACTCCCTTAATGACACTCGCTCTAAATGTCTTTCAACAAGAGGAAGTTTATCGGAAAGTTTGTTTGCATCTCTCAAAGCGGCCGGGACATCATCTCGTGTTGTTGCCAGGGTCTTCAGAGTGTCAGTGCATTTCATGTACTGTTTCATTTTCCCTATTCGAATATGCGTCTTACCTGTCTGACTTTCTCATATTCACATTCCTTGGATTGATATTCTCTAATCACTTCCATATTTCCGAAGTCGACGTATACCCTTGTATCACGGAGTCGGAATAGAACATTGTCAAGCCTCATGAAAAATCTCAGTAGTAGAAGAAGTCTGTCTGGCATAACACGGATCTTGCATGATAGCATGGTAATCCCGTTATCAGCCAGTTCATCCTCATACAGGATCACTTCATCAAAGAATAGTATTGGATCTGGGCGCTTCAATAAGTCGATCGGGATTTGCTTGTTTGTCTCTTCAAATTGTCGACTATTGGGACGGACAGTGCCCTTATAGTCTGTAGTGTACGACCAGTCAAATGGTTTGACAACTTCATTGATGCCTTCGTGTGTTATTTCTCTGGGATAGCCGTCAGTGTCGAGAAATTTTATGCGCGACAATCTGAATCCCACACCTGCTTTTCTGCCATTCTCTCGAATATGCTACCTTGAGCATCGATTCTCCAGTCTTGTCGACACGATCCAATGCATCAAATGCATTGAAGGTAATCTCCCAGCCCGTTTTTTCGTGCTCAATCTTGACAAAGTTATCCCCAAAAATCATTTCCGGTGGCGCAATACCGAGAGAATTTGACATCTCTTCGATAGGCTCGGCTTTCAGAATCGGCAATTTCTGCGTGCTTATTCTAAAGCCCTTGATCGAGGTCGAGTCTGGCTTCTGTGAACTAGGAGAAATCGCTGCCGGGCTGCGCACGGTGTGGGCAGAGCCCGTACGAATGTTGAAAGCCATGTCGCATCAACTGAATGGTGAGAAATAGCGCGGGGAAATATCAATCTGGTACTTTAATGATTGAGGGACTGGTAAATTGAATTGTCGATGCGCAGTGCATGTCATGAATGGCCGATTCTTATCAATATAGCATCTTCTCCGAACGATACCCCGCGGAGGTCGGAGAAAGAGGCGGCCCGTTCCGTTGCCTGGGTGATGTGCAAGGAGCTGCGCCGATAAACAGCCGCTGGAGCTGTTCTTTCTCGCAAGTCAACCTTCTTGACACAACCACACAAACTCGCCAAACCACCACTCCTCATCCCCCTTGTTTATCGACAATTACTAAAATCCTGGCATGAGCATTTAGTAAAGAAGGAAGCACTTGAGCATCGCAATCGCCTCTTTGCGACCTTAACGTCATTGACACTTCTCACCACAATCATGGCTACCAAGACGTTGGAAGCTCGTTTTGAGCATCTTTCTGTGAAAGATGAGAATGATTCTAGCGGAAATGGCAGCTATAGTTTAAAACAGAAGGTACTGATTGAGCGAATGTGATTAGACATGCAGGATCAACCAACTAATTTTATCTGTCCAGGGCTCCCATTCTACAGCCACGTCCCTATCAGGCCTTGGGTCCACTGCGCAGCTGAACAATAGCTCAAATAGGCCAAATCTACTGAAACTCGCATTGCAAAACACCAATGATAACAGGATCAATGCAACAAATTCGTCTCCTGTCAAGCGCAACGCCGATGAAAATGAAGAACAGTCTCACGAGCAGTCTTCGCCAAAGAAACTACACCTTGGAATGTTCGAGATTGGAAAGCCCTTGGGAAAGGGGAAATTTGGCCGAGTCTATCTTGCCAAGGAGCGATCTTCCGGGTTCGTTTGTGCACTCAAGGTCCTTCACAAATCCGAGTTGCAACAAGGAGGGGTGCAGAAACAAGTTAGGCGAGAGATCGAGATCCAGAGCAACCTTCGTCACCCGAACGTCCTGAGGCTCTATGGACATTTCCACGATAGCAAGCGAATTTTCCTGATACTGGAATTCGCAGGCCGAGGCGAATTGTACAAACACCTTCGAAAGGAACACCGTTTTCCTGAGTGGAAGGCTGCACATTACGTTGCCCAGATGGCCGCAGCGCTCAAATATCTTCACAAGAAGCATGTTATGCACCGTGATATCAAGCCAGAAAACATATTAGTTGGAATTCACGGTGAAATCAAGATCAGCGACTTCGGCTGGAGTGTCCACGCGCCGAACAACAGGCGGCAAACCATGTGTGGCACGTTGGATTATCTGCCTCCGGAAATGCTTAAGCCAGGCTCTCAAGACAACTACTACAACGAAAAGGTCGACCTATGGAGCTTGGGTGTGTTGACATATGAATTCCTTGTCGGAGAGGCACCGTTTGAGGACACCCCAGTCATGACACAAAGGCGGATTGCAAGAGCAGATATGAATGTTCCTTCCTTCGTGAGCCCTGAGGCGAGAGATTTGATCAAGCGAGTATGTACTCCCTCTATTAATCCATTTTCATAACACTTATCAGCTAACACATTCTAGCTTCTCGTGCTTGACCCTGAAAAGCGAATCACGCTTGATGAAATCCAACGACATCCCTGGATCGTCAAACACTGTATAAAGGACGATGGAGTTACGAAACGGAGTTCTGGTTCTTCGTCAAAGGATGGTAAAGCATGAAAGCATATTACTTGGTGTGAAACAGGTTTATGCATTGCCGGGGTTGTTGGCGTTTCTTTCTTCTCTTTCCTCCGGTCTAGCTTATACGGAGTTTGGTTGTTTGAGCATATTGGTGTTTCGATTAATATTTTATTGCCTCTATTTTCCCTCTTCTTTAGGAGTTTGGAAATCTCTAGGATATGGTGTCATGTTGATATTCGTTTTTCTTTCTCTTTTTCTTTCTCTTCTTCTTTTTCTTTTCAAACTTGTCATCATCAAATCTAATACATTCCAAAGGAAATATAATAAAACAATCGTAGAATGGAATGGCTAAAGAGAGGGGGGATCATATATTCACGTCACCGATAAATTTCATCAAAGGGTCGTGTATCTCTGAAGCAACTATCCCAAACTTCATTAACAACTTTTTGCGCATGGGCTTCGTCTTTGCAACCGGGCCTTGCCCTCACGGATAGAACAGCCCTTCTCCGAACGCATTCTTGATGCTGTTGTGTGAATTTCCACTGGCCTCGCCGGAAAAACTCCCGCGCCCATCTGCATTCGCCGCTAAGCGAACTGGCTCGAATCTACGGCAGAAGAAAACAGAGAATTAGCAAATCTCCAGCTTGCCACTAACTTCCCTCCTTGGTTATTTCCCCTTACCTCTGTGCAAGCTGCATGCCTCAGGTTGTTGGTCCATTCGACTTTGAATCTTAAGTGATCATAGGCATGCACCATTTCATGTGCCATTGTATCCTCCAGATGTCCTTGGTCCTTCATTTCATTTGCACATATCAGAATGCCGTATTCAGGATCGAAACCACCGGCCTTCCTGTTTGTGCATCGGCGACAATAGATGTTGTGATTGTGAAGGTCTCCTCCGAGCTGTCGAATATTGTCGCTCAAATAGCGAATAACGGGACCTTCAACCATACTCTTAGTTGCCGCTCAACTGAATTATTTTTGAGAGTGATATTATGACTCACTGTATTGTAGAAGGAAATTGCGCTGCTCCTCGCAGCGATTGCAATCAGCAGCTTCATTTCGGATATCTCGCGCAACACGGAATTGTTCCTTTCCTTCGTCCGTCATTTTGCCCGTTAAGACCGAAAAAATATTGCGCCATTGTGTCCAGGTATCATCTCCGGGAATATAGCCATTATCAGCATTGCGCTCCAGATGTGAAGCCAGCCCAGGCGACTGCGAAGGGTCTGTCATTTTGGCACTAGACTTGCAAGGGCTTGAATTAAGACTCCGATCCCCAAGATGTTCCGCCGAAACTCTCCGCATTGGCGGTAATTAGTGGCAGAAAGCAATCACTCCGATTTTCTGAAGAATGACCGAGTAGTTTGCGGAAGGTGAAGAAAGGAATATTGTCTTTTTATTATACAATAGCCGTTCTTTTATGGAATCCGATGTGTGTTGAGGGTCAGGTATCAAGCAAGGCTAGCATCATGAAGGCCTCTGAGCGTCTTACTGTCGTTATCAAACTAGGTGCGGGGACTCATTTTCGACGGGTTGTAGCGCATTGGCTTACTTCTGAACAGGCACAAGCTCTATTGTTGACGAAAAAACCCATGAGCCCATCCTCTCTATTCTCTCGTTAATTGTTGAAACGGCCGCCAAGCTTCATCGGGATGGTCACAATGTTGTCCTCGTTTCATCCGGCGCCGTGGGTGTAGGGTTGCAACGGATGGATATAGAAGAAAGACCAAAGAGTCTGCCTCGCGTCCAGGTATTTATGGCATATTTAGTGTCATAATTATAGATTTGCTGACTGAAGTTGTCAGGCACTTGCAGCTGTCGGTCAATGCAGGCTCATGAGTCTTTGGGACGCACTATTTTCGCATCTTCGTCTCCCTGTGGCCCAAATTCTGCTGACAAGGAACGATATCGCAGATGTAAAACACCAAAAGTCTTGGATGTTGCCTTCATTATGCTCTAACAAATGATACAGAGAACGCAATATGTCAATGCTCAAAATACCTTCTCGCAATTGTTCGACATGGGAGTAATTCCAATCGTCAACGAGAACGATACACTGGCCGTTTCTGTATGTGATCGGCGCCTATACTACCTCAGACTATTTTATTCTAATTCTCTGTAGGAAATCAAATTCGGTGATAACGACACATTGTCGGCCATCACAGCGGCCATGGTCAAGGCTGACTATCTATTCTTGATGACTGATGTGGATTGCCTTTATACCGCTAATCCACGCACTAATCCCAATGCAAGGCCAATAGAAGTGGTTACGGACATATCTTGTCTAGAAGCAGATGTTTCATCTGCAGGCTCTTCCCTGGGAACTGGTGGCATGAGCACAAAGATCATTGCTGCAAAACTGGGGACGAGTGCAGGTGTTACTACGATCATCACCAAAAGCTCGAAGCCCGGAAATGTTCATGAGATTGTAAAATATCTCCAAGGGATTCGACAGAAATCCTCTGAAGGAAGCGCTACGGCCGATAGCGATCTTCATATGACGAATCAAGAGCCTCCATCATCTCCTCCTCTTCACACCCGGTTCCTTCCCTCAGATAGTCCTATCCAGTCACGGTCATTTTGGCTACTCTACGGCTTAAAACCCCATGGGACTATCTATATCGACAATGGTGCATACCATGCACTCCAAAACAAAGCAGGTCTTCTCCCGGCTGGCGTATTGGGTGTGGAAGGTTATTTTGCACAACAGGAAGCAGTGCGATTGGTTGTGGTGGAGAAAATCTCTCCTGACGCTCTAAATGGCGAATTTCTTCATCACTGGCAAGAGCCGAAGGAAGTTGGCCGTGCTTTGGTCAATTACGGCAGCGTTGAGGTCGCTCGTATCAAGGGTCACAGAAGCACCCAGATTCAATCCCTCCTCGGTTACGCTGATAGCGAATACGTCGCCTTGCGCGAGAATATATCCTTCTTCAACCACGAAGATTTCTCTCAGCGGTAATGTTATACTTGTGAGGAGGACTGCTGACAGAAACGCCAAATACCTGGTGTCATTTTAGGAGACCACTTTTATTGGTGAATGTTTGATTAATGTTTGATTTGATCATGCCTTAACTTTCACGATGATATGCACATTTTTGTTTTTATTTACACCACTGTCACTTTCTCCAATTCCATCTTCTCGGTATTAACCTTTCCTTTGCACTAGAGAGCGACCAAAAAGGATAGATAGACTGCATTATGAACCTCAGACATAAAGAATTTACTATCAGATACAATCCGTTGGACTATACAATATAGGCAATCAGCCGGCTCCGAAATGAGATTAAACTAGTACCAACTATTGGTGATATCCATCCTCCTTGAACACCATATGCGAAACGGACATCATGGAGTAACAAGTCGCGTTGTAAGTAGACACCGAAGGAAAATTCTCCATGTGAGGTTCCCATGTACGTTCTAAGGTCAATCCTTCCATCTCTCCAACCATCTCTTCATGTTCATGTCTTCTGGTTGTGCCGCAGGAGTTGCCTAGGCGTAAGATTATAGGTCAGAACACAAACTACAAAATTATGCGGTAGAGTTAACATACTGTGTTCTCAATGTTTGTCACTTTGTACGTATCAGTAGCAGAAACCGTAGTCTCAACAGTAGGAGCACCAAGATAAGCGGTAGCAATGGAGTAGTGGCTGGTTGGATGCTGCGGAGTCGGCGTCCCAGGTGGAAGCGTACTACCAGGTCTTTTTGCCATGGGAGCATACCGCGTCGGGCCGGACTGTAGTTTATAGGGAATGGTGTGAGCTCCAAGACCTGTCGCTGCAGCAGCCGGTTCCCCAACGGCCTGCCTCTTCTGGAACCCTTCATGTTCCTGGTCCTCTCTAAGGGGAGCACCGCTGACATCTCGAATTGCGTGGATCCCGTCTGTAACTCGGGGGGAGAAAGAGCCAGTCATGTTGGTGAGGGAGAATCGACTCGAGTAATTGATCACGGAGGCATCAGGACCCGACGCGACCAATTTCAGGAAACTGGGACAAAGGAGAAGCAGAATGTCAGGTACAATCTGATGCGATCAAGAAGACGTGTGGTAATTCTTACTATGCGTTTGCTTCTTCACCCCCAGCATCTTGGTCAAGCCTGAACGAGACTGAATTTCCCCGGGCAAAAGGCGCATCTTTGATGAGAGTAGCTAGTTCTTCCTACAGGCCCAAGATGTAGGTCAGTATTGGACATTAGCACTACCATGACAGTCATATTCAGTACAAGCAGGGTTAGAGAAAATACTCACGTAGGAATCGGATGTATCTCCCCCTGCGCAAAGGTGGATATCATACTGCAACAGTTGTGAAATTTTGGGAAATCCACCAGACTCTTTCCAGTGAGCCGTTACAACATTACCACCCTTGAGAGTCGAGCCAAAAGCCGGAGCAGTGAATTCGACATCAGCAACCGCGATGGATACTAAAGGGAGTATGAAAGAGAGCGGACGAAGGAATCGCATCCTGAAAGAGATGGACAGACGATACCTTCGATGGTAGAAGAGGACAAAAAGCAGAAGGAAACGAGCGTGAAAGAAGGGAAATGCGTTAGTTTCAAGAAACAACGGATTGAGTCTTCTTTCTATCTTCACTGGGGGTTGTCATCCCTGCGGACCAGAGGTATGTAAATCATGCAGGGCAAAATAGCAACAATGACAACAACAATGATAATAACAGCCAAGTATCCCTGGTAGAATCCAATTCTTCCTCCAATTAAATATACAATCAATACAATACCAAAAAAAAAAAAAAATTGAACGACAAGATGATGGGGAAGAAAGATATTGAGATGATGTTGTTGATCTACAGCATATAATAGTCTTATCGACACGCTCCACTACGGAGTACTCAACCTTGGGTTGGTTCCGGCCGGAGCTCGGCCAGCCGTGACCTTACGACAGTAATAACCACATCATCCTCTTCTTCTGTTTTTCTTTTATCCCAATCAATTTCTCGTGTCCATCCAGTACTTGTGCAAGAGAATGAGGCATCACCAATCAGATTGGAGCTCCCTTGAGGGCGTTGTAACCAGCCTATTAGATGGCAACCCCATTGCCATTCTAATCACGGCCTTTATTGCCTTTGGTCTGCCCGTTCTTCTACATATTATTTTCTACCAGACGGTGGCATCTCCGCCTGTGAGCAATTTCTTGCTGCTTGGACCTAGTGGATCAGGGAAGACAGCTTTAGTGACATTGGTGAGTTTCTGGCTTCGTCTATAATAACGCACATGTTTGATTAAACATTAACATTGTCTTTATATTAGCTTGAAGCCAAATCATCTCTACTTGCCAAGAAATCTAAAGCTACACATACTTCCCAGGCGTCTACCGACACTACCGTTAGCCTTCCCGTTTCAGTTCCGACTGCCTCAAACCGCTTCCGATCGGTAAACGACCCGTCGCTGAAAGATGTCTCGAGAAATCCCATCAAGTACAATGTCAGAGATACCCCCGGTCATGGAAAACTGCGGGGCCCACAGGGCGTGACCCAGCTTCAGTCGATGTTGAGCGCGAAGGACCCAAGGATGAGAGCACGCGGAGTGATCTTCGTGGTCGATACCGCGGCTCTCACTCAGGATGAAACGTTACGGGACACCGCCAGCTATTTACACGACGCCCTTCTGTCTCTGCAGAGACGAGCTCTAAGCAAGGGAAAAGCTGCCTTGAGAGTCGCAGGAGAGGTTCCTATGCTCGTGGCCGCCAACAAGCAGGATCTTTTCACTGCCCTGCCTCCCGGTTCGGTACGCGAAAAGTTGGAGTCTGAAATTGACAGAATCCGGAAATCAAAGAGCAAAGGCCTCATGGATGCCAGCGTTGACCCTGGAACAGGGGAGGGCGAGGATGAAATCCTGGGCAATGACAATGTTCAGGATCCGTTCACCTTCAAGCTCCTGGAGGAGGAAGTTGGCATCAAGGTTGATGTTGTCGGTGGAGCGGTAAAGGGAGACAATGAAGAGAACATTGGATCTGGTGTGAGACGATGGGAAGAATGGATCGGCCAGCGTCTGTGACCGGTCTTCATTGATTTGAGTTCTGGATCCATAACGCAGTTTTCTGCAGAATACTTGCTACCGTACCCGAATTTGCAAGCCATATACCACCATAAAATACGAATAATATTGTCCCTTCGAGATATCTAATTCACTGGTGAAAAGTAACCCTTCGTTCTCACATACGGTATATGTGCTGATACTATCTAAAAAGCGGCGGATGTAAACACAACACCTGCCTTACTCTGACTATTTATTTTTGCTTAGTCTTCTTTATCAGGCTTCTTTCCAGGTTCATCTTGCCAATTTGATCCCAGTGTTTGAGTTATCTTGGCATCGGTCCAGTCCTAATGCGGATTAGAACCGGATTGTGTGAATAGGAAGTTCATCCACAGAAAGTAGAAATGACTTACCCAGAGATCCCTCGCCACTTTCTCATCACAGGCAATCTTGCTAGGCCAGTCAGCTGTCGCAACAGGAATAAAGTATTGACCACGTTGATTCTTCTCTCTCGGCAAATCACTGGAACTCAAATACAAAGCCGTTGCAGCACCATCTTCCAGACTCTGTCCCATGAATAAGGAAAAGAAAGTCCGCATAATTATCCCAATTGGTTTCCCAAAAAGCTCATTCCATCCAATCCATTGCTCCGTGACAATGTTACCCGGGAAAAAGCAATTGACATAGATATTCTTTCCCGCGGGGTCATTCCCTTCCTGAAGCCGTCGGCTAAGCTCCTTTATGAGAAGGATATTACCCAGTTTCGAACGGCTGTACCGCCATATAGCATCAACAATCCTAAACCTGGAGGTTGGATTAGGCGCCATAAGCAAGTCGAAATCCAAACGCCGGCAGAACATGTGCATAGATGATGTAGTCACGACAATGCGAGCATCGCTAATCGGCGAGTCAATAGTCACCCGTTTTAGGAGCGGAAGCAGGATGGTGACCAGGATCTGATGGCCTACGCAGTTAGCTGCGAAGACCGATTCGATGTTCTGCGGGGACCGATTGTACTGGGTGGACACTCCCAGCCCTAGAAACCAAAGAACAGAATTAGATAGTCAATACGCTGACACGAAGCAGGGAATCAATACCCGCATTGCATATCAAGATATGTATCCTGTCGGTCTTTCGTTTGATATGCTCAGCTGTTCCCTTTACTGACCGGATATCCGCGAGTTCGCATTGTGTGAATTCAAGCTTCTTGTCGATAACATCGAGAGAGAGGCCAGTTTTATGAGGCCATTGCTTCCGTGATTCCTCGAATTTGTTTTTGTTTCGTGCCAAAATGAAGACCCTCTCTACATTGTTTTGGAGAAGCTGTGTGGTGATTTCTGAATCCAAGTGGAATCAGTACATCATTGAATGAAAATGCGTACGACTTTTAGAGAAAATATCGCTTACCTCGTCCTATACTTCCTTGACCACCCTGTCAGGAATTACAATTAGGAATGTTTTGTCATTGTTACAGGATACTTACTGTTACCACCGCCACTTTCCCATCCAGCGGTGGTGTATCTTGGAGAGAAAAGTTTCGATAGGTGAAAACACCTGTCATGTTTCTGCTTACATATGTGTGTATATAGAAAAATGAAATTCGTGAAGGTGAAGGGCCTTACTGATGTATGTTTCGTGGCGTCCGAGATGGTTATCAGCATAACGTCATTATATTGGATCTAGTTCTATAGCGCCACAATGTACCCTGGTAATAACCCTTCTGTTTCCTGGGCGGAATATTTAGGAACCGTTCTCATTATTATGGAGCATCCAAGTAAGCAGGTCAACCTTGGTCGCAACCGCTACTGGCCTCATCGTTCCCTGTTTGTTTGTCTCGGTGACAATAGCTGCACTATTCCATTCCAAGAATCGATTGAGCACGCTGAGAGGAGTATCCGTCGTAATCTCAATGAACTTGCGTCCCTTCTTTTGAGCCTTCAAAGTCTCTGGACCGATGGGCTCGCCGCCTGCAGTCAGTCCCAGATCTCTAGGATCGGTCACGACTTCAGGGATCCTGCTAAAATCGAACATGACGTCGGAAACTGGGCTCTTCCCAGTAGCACGGCCGTGGGTGAGTCGACTGAGGATATTGCCCAGGGTAGCTAATCCAACCAATTTCTTTCCAGAGGGCGCAAGAACGGGGAGTTGATCGAATCCTCTATCTCGCATGATTTCAATCGCGCTCTCACATGGGAAATCCGACCGGATAGTTGTAATCGGCTTTAATCTCAGTGAGTTCACCTTCGCTCCAGAGAATGCATCCTTAGGGCCTTGAGTTTGCAGAGACGGGGACGTTGGCACGGCTTCAACAGGTGGTGATGACAGAAGACCATTGGCAGCAAGCCAGTCATCATCGGCGAACTAAGAGATCAAATAAGCATATAGAGCTATCGTATAAGAAGAGCGCGTGAAACTGACCTTGGTGAGATAGCTTCTGATGCTGTCAGGTAAAATCACCACAACAACATCGTCTTTCCCAAAGTTATAATCTTTGGCGGCTTGCTCAAGAGCTGCAATGGCACTCCCGCTGCTTCCGCCAACAAGGAGACCCTCTTCGGCTATCAAGCGACGAGAGTATTGGAATGATTCTTTATCGCCTGTCTTGTACCACCTGTCTACGGCCTTTTGATTGAGCACCTGCGGAATGAAGTCATACCCAATTCCCTCAACTTTGTAAGCCTCGTTCAAATGGGGTTCGTTTAATGACGCAGGAAGAGCCAGAATTGATCCATGGGGGTCGGCCGAGATAACCTGAACGTCTGGGTTATGCTTCTTAAGACCTCGGGATAGCCCGGTGATCGTTCCACCAGTACCTGCACCAGCAACAATCGCCCTAATCTGCCCGCGTGTCTGGGTCCAGATTTCCTCAGCCGTACCGAACTCGTGGGCCAACGGATTGTTTTCATTTCCGTACTGATCTAGAATATGAGCATTGGGAAGCTCCTTCTCCAAGCGTTTGGCAACACCAATATGCGATTCAGGCGAGTCGTAGGCGGCTTCGTTGGGAGTACGAATGATAGTTGCATTCAGTGCACGTAAGACAGCCACTTTCTCTGCAGACATCTTTTCCGGGAGTGTGATGATCGTCTTGTAGCCTAGAATACCCAGAAAATGTATAAAATTAACACCTCCGTATTCGAGAAATCGTAAACGGAGAATTTCAAACCTTTGACGGCAGCCACCAATGCCAGACCAATTCCACTAGAATCCAAGAGACATATTAGACCATGCCATCCAACCAGGCGTGACAAGAAGCAAGTATAGGATGACAAGAGTAACCAACGTGTTGCCGCTGGTAGGCTCGATCAAAGTATCGCCAGGCTTGATACGGCCGGACTGTTCTGCCGCCTCGATCATGCGCAAGGCGATACGATCCTTGACACTCCCACCAGCGTTGAAATATTCCAGCTTTGCATAGACAGTGGCCTGAATCCCGAGACTCTGGGGAAGCCGGTTCAACCGCACCAAAGGCGTATTGCCAATGTGCTGGGTGATGGCATCTAGAGCCACCGGAGGGATGGCGGGGTTGGTTATCGTGGACATTTGATGCGCGAGATTGTCGGGAATAGTGAAAGCAACAAGGATGATGGATGGCCGTTGGTTTTGCTAGGGATTCCAGAGAAGAGAAAAATCTTGACTTGGATCAGATGTTGAGAAGATGCAAACGGAGTACTGTCGGAGTACAGACATTCCGATGATAACCGTTTCCGTCAAACATCGCAAACGAATGGAGATCTTGCGACATTGGATAAGGACTCCCTATTGTGTACGACTACTTTGTACGGACCACGAATAAAGTAGAACGTGATCATTATATATATAGGGAGAGCTCTTCCGCATCGGTTCACTGCTTTTCCTACAATAATAAACCGTCCATTGACTCTGTCTAAGCTTATCATGTTTATCTTAACGTGCCGTTCCACACAAGCTTATCGATAGCCAAAAATCACAGTGGCTGGCATACGGAGTAAACACATTCCGTAGGTCGTTCTCCATACTCCGTACTCCGGTACGAAGCATTACTCCGTGCTTCACACTCCGACATTGAGTTCTCTCTCCCTCTACTACATTATATAGGAGCCAATCCCCAACAGGAGATGCCAGTCAGGATGAAACATAATACACCAGTGACCAAAATTGACCAATCTGGAGTGTTCCTTCCATTTTAATAATCACTTGCCAGCATAGCGCGCAGACCGCGAAATTGCAAAGGGAAAAAGGAGACATTGGTTGCGCAGGCCGTGGCTGTGCACAGCAGGGACTGGACGGTGATCCACTGCCAACAGAGAAACAGCAAAACCACACTATTCCGTACAGAGTACTAGTCTGTGCTTGGGGCCGGTGTGTTGGCGATGTGAGCGAAGTGGCTGGCAGTCCCGCCCAAACAAAAAGAAAAATATAATAACGAAAATGAGAGCTGACAGTCAAAGTGATGCGTATTCTTGCAGCATAATGGAATTGTCTAGAGCCTCCGTGAAGTCCAGGTATGTGCAATTTGGCATCCTGCACTAGGGGAGTTTCATCGGCGCATCGCAGCGGAGGTTGATTTCGCTACGGTGGTTTGGCCAGCAGGTAGACAATGTGAAAAGAGCCACACGATGCAATTAAATGGGAGCTACAATATGTGCCCAATCATTCCTATCAAATAAGCAGCATCCACACGGAATTTCTCTGCTGGCTGTCACGAAGCTCAACGGATTCTGTACTTTGCATTCTGTCATTGAGGCCATAGCACTCTGTATATGTATCACAGTATCACCAGGACTGTTTGACCTTAACTTCTAGCTTTATTACTGCTTTTTTTTTTTTTTTTCTCTTCCCCGCTGATCATCTGCTGTGACTGAAGTCTATAAGAGCAAAGACGATCCAAAAGAATCACCAGTTCATCTCCTATTCTTTGATTCCCCCCCCCCCCCCCCCCC
>NW_024467302.1:736249-863510 GCF_000600275.1 Aspergillus ruber CBS 135680
TTTTTTTTTTTTTTTTTTAATTACCTTTCTAACTTGATCTCCCGATCTCCTCATTCCTCCTCTTCGGCTAGAGATGTTCCAGGTTCAGACAGTTTCCTTCTGTCTCTTTCCGTTCTATACGGCCTCAAGATATTCGCTCAACCAGCCTGGGACAGGATATTAACTTCGTTAGCTCGTCTGCTTTTCTTTTCTTCTGTTTCTGTTTTCTGCCACCAATTGCTACCGATAAACCCTTGATCAGTTGATCGAAAATATGGAGAGCGGCTCCAGAATTGATCAGCATATCGAAATGGACAGGCGTTCGTCAAGACGAGCGCAAAGAGCAAGTGCCAAAGCTTCTCAGGGAAATGCAGACCTGGGAAGGACCTCGAATTCCTCACCACCGGCGGAGATACGCCAATCCTCTACCTTACTTCCCACGCATAACAATGAAAAAGTCGGTTCCGATTCCAGTCTCTCTCGTCGCCGAATGTTTCGTGTGGACACTGCTGGAGAAAGCGGCAGAAGGGGAATCCATCCCATCCATTTCCTCCAGGTCTGCTTCAAGAGTACCTGCACCTTGTCAATGCTAGTGAATATTCTCTGGCCCGTTGTTCCGGCAGCGATTGCCATCCATTTTGCTCGACCCGATCTTCATGTTTGGATATTCGCCCTCAATTACATCGCAATGGTGCCGTCGGCAAACCTCCTGGGATTTGCCGGTGGAGAACTCGCCAAAAAGCTTCCTAAAGTACTGGGTGTCTTGTTGGAAACAACCTTGAGCTCAGTCGTTGAGGTCGTGCTTTTCATGGTTTTAATTCACAATGACAACAACGGGCAATTGATTCCTGTCATTCAAGCCGCTATTCTTGGTTCTGTGCTGGCGAACCTTTTGCTTTGTTTGGGTATGTGCTTCTTCTTCGGAGGCATCGGGCGTAGCGAACAAAGCTTCCATGAGGCCGTCAGCGAAGTTGGTTCGGGGCTGCTGCTAGTTGCGGGCTTTGGGTTGCTGATCCCCAGCGCCTTTTATGCGGCCCTGGCGAGCAATTCGACCAATGTCCAGATTACCCGCCCAGAACTAAATAGGGCCACTTTGACAATCAGCAGAGCCACGGCCATCATCCTTCTTTGTGCCTTTATCATGTGAGTCCCTGACAGGCAAGGCCCGCATTTTTGCCATCCCACTCGCTAACCGATTTCACTCCAGGTATTTGGTTTACAATCTTCATAGCCACCACTCGATTTTCGATGAAGTTCTCGAATTTGATGAGGCTCAGGACGAGGACCGAGAGAAAGAGGCTAGAAGAACCAAACTCACTTTGACCGAATGCTTGGTGGCCATAGTGATATCACTGACCTGCGTTTGTATGTCTGCTGTTTTCCTGGTCCAGGAAATCGAACACATTGTCGAGGAGCGGGGCGTGTCGGATAATTTCATGGGTCTTATCCTGGTGCCTCTGGTTGAGAAGGCCGCAGAGCATCTGACAGCCATTGACGAAGCCTGGTAAGTACATTACCCATTAGGTCAATAATCACAACAGCCGTGTAACTGAACCATGCAGGGATAACCAAATCAATTTCGCACTCTTCCACTGCCTCGGCCCATCCATCCAGACTGCCTTGTTAAATGCGCCCCTGGCAGTTATTGTGGGTTGGGGTCTTGATAAGGACCTAGGGTTGAACTTCGAGATCTTCATGATCGTTCTCGTTGTGCTGGCCATCCTGGTCGTTGGTAATTTCCTGCGAGATGGCAAGTCCACCTGGCTTGAAGGTGGTCTCTGCGTGCTCATTTATGTAATTATTGCGGTGACCACTTGGTATTATCCCAAGGTTGAGCCAACAGAGTCAACATTGCCATGAGGTTTGGCATTCTCCACAGCCAGCCCATTTTTTAAAGCGTTTCCATTTTCTGGACTTGGGCTGTTCCCTGCATATATAAGTCTCATGAATTGATCTGCCTAGTTTTTAATGACGAATCTGATTTTCAATATAATGTTTTTGCCTGATTCTAAAGTAGGAAATAGCCCCAACCATGCAATAACAGAACGAGATCAGATGAAGATCAGAGATATATAGTTTTGATTTAAAGAAGAATAACATGTACCACAATGAGTCATAAATGTGAATTTGACTATGGAATCCCCTTAATCATGGGGTCCTTTTTGTGTGTAGGCCTTCGAGTGTAGCTCCGAGCGGAGAGAAACGCTGGCCGACGGTTCCGCACTGTCAACGAGTCAAACACCGCAAAACAATGGAATGCACGAAGAAGAATCCGGCAGATATACTCATATCTGCGTTGAAAGAACGCAATATATCGGTCAAACGAAGCGAAATCGAGTCCACTTTTGATAACGAGGCTGGTAGCGCCGAAAGTGCGAAATGGGTATCGGAGCATCTCGGCTATGACACTTTGTTGACAAAGGAGGAGCTCGCTCTGTATGTCTTTCTCTGGCAATATTTGAAAAACTATGTCGATAATTCAGCTAACATATCCATAACAAGATACTCTCAATTAGAATCTTCCGGTACTCTACAACGTATCCTCCACGACCCAGGCCTCGCTTCGACCCGACCGCTCTTTGACGAAGATATCCAGAATGCGATCGGATCCCTGAAAGCCTCAACGGAGGCTATCCAGAAGCAAACAGAGATCTTAACCACCCAATGCGAGACCTTGAATAAACAGCTTCGCCTCGATGACAATCGGGCCATCAGGCAGAACAGGGATATAGAACGGCTTCGCAAAAAGCACGAATCAAGCAGGCAGAGTGCCAATGCAGCGGTAATGACCTCATGCTGTGCATTTGTGTAACATGCCACTGACAGGATACAGTCCAATGACCTTGTCCAAGAGTTGGAAGCCAACCTGAGAGCTGAGACGGAGAAAACCAGATTGGATGGGAAAAAGATACTGTCCTCGCTGACGTCTAGATTAAAGGAGGATGATAGGATTCTGGCAAGGTTGGAAAGACTCGCATCCGGGATCAAGTCTACTGGAAATGACGCCTCTGTAGCCAAACGTACCGAGCAACTGGGGGCTGTGCTCACAGAGTACGTCGCGGAAGAGATCCATTACCGTCTTGATCGCTTGTATTTGGAAAGCATTCAGGCCGATCAGGCAGGATCTAAGCAGGCAGCAGAGGAGCATGAGGAGGAAGCGCTGGCTGCATTGAGAGAGGAACTGGAGTCACTATATCCGGAAGTCGATGTTCTGGCCGAGATGTCCACAAGACAACAGTTCAGCGAGCCGGTTTTGCGTGAGCTCCAGAATCGCCACGGGCAACTACGCAATGCCTCCCAGGGCAAGCTCGAATATGTATGCCATTATTTTATCATGACTGTTGGGTAGACAACTAATTTTTTACAGGTTCTCGATACAATTATGGAAATGACATCTTCCACGGAAAGCCTAACCCAATGCTTACAAGACCGCGAATCATATTGTCAGACTCTGGAGAGCCTCATCAGCATTTACCGGTCTGAAGTGAGTGATTCGTTCTCGGAAAAGACGACATCCAAACGGGATACAATTCTAAGGAGGCGTTCCACGCAGCCGCAGTCACTTTTCAGCTCTCCCGAAAAGCAAACTGCTCCACTCCCGGACTCACTGGCCCTCGCAAGCCTCCTGCGGCGCGTGGGCCTCTCATCCGAATCAATCTTCAAATCCGAGGAAGAGGATGGAGGTGCAAATGCCCTATACGAGAAAAAATCGCACATGTTGGAGTACTTTCGGACATTGGGCATTGGTTCTGGTTTGCCACTTGTGACGGAACTGATTCCAACGGATCGAGCGTCTCGACTTCTTTCTGCCTCCCTGCATGCAGACTCGTATTTTGAGACTTCACTTTCAAACATTGAACAGAACCAGAGCCTCGCGGAATTGGAGGCTCAATTGGGCTTCATTCGGAAAGGAGTGGAGAACCTCAATCTGGATGCGCTTCATCGGCGCGACAAGAACCAGGATAAATTCCTTGAACGATGGGAGCCATAGCTTCACTTTTTGCATGTCTGTCTTGACGATCACCTCCGCGATCTATCTGCCCATAATGATGCTATGTTTGCCCTGTACACTACAAACCGTCTCGCGGCCTGATATTATAAATATTATTACCAATTATGTACTACCTAGGGTAGATTTGATATCCCTACAAATCCTTCTCATGCAACTGCGGCAATGCATGATGTGCAGCAGTCCACTATCCAACAACGTCTAAATTATCTGATTTGATCCTACAACGTGGCTGGTGTAGTCTAGTCCCGCGCCACATGCACTTGAGATGGTATGCCCTCTATCGCAATCTATTGTCACCTGCGAGGCTGTCAAGGCGCACTCCGTGCACTTATTGCACTTCCACACCAGCAGGGATGATGGTGTACTCTGTACATCACAAGTGTACAGTAGATCTTACAACGCTCTCTATGAACTTTATTTAATTATTTTAATTTATGATCATATTTCTTTTGAGTTAGACCGTTCTCTCCATATCATCGTTCAATATACAATGACCACTATCTAGTAGTCCCTGCTGACTCGAGCTGCGCCCCTGTGACCAAGGGCGAACCAGCCACACCATCCCTCTTCCTTTCCGTCATTGCTCACCAGTGTTTGGGGCTTGATCACGCAGGGTTCTGTTGGTTTTTTGTTTTTTTTGTTTTCTTTTTTCTCCAAGAATCGTTCAAGTTCTCCGTCTGTTTGTCGGTTCTTTTTGTTGCCTTAACCTCTTAATTCTAAGGATTGGATTTGATTGTTAAGAGAGTAAATTGACGGCAAAGGAGACTGACTTCTGTTAGGCTACAGCGGGATAGCGTTTCGTCATGGTCAATTCCTTTGTATATAAGGAGTCTTGTCTCCTTGGGGAATATCTGTCATCTGAAGGGAGCGGGATGAAAGAGGAAAAGTGAAAAGACAAAGCCTTTATTCATTTTTTTTTTTTTTTAATAAAAAAAAAAATCTACGACACTATGTCCGTGTTCTTTTATATCAGATGTCTTAAGCTTATGACAGCAGCCACATGTCTTTGATTCATGACATTGTCCTTGTGTCTGGTGTCGCAAACAGAAGCGCAATCCATCTTTTGTCCTTTTCTTTCTCACCTCTATAGCTGTTATTATGCCCTGTCTTTGTTATCGTGGAAGAATACATCTTTGTCCGAGTTTTCAATCTCGTCCGAAGTGTTCTCTTTCAGTCCCGAGGTATAGCAAATCAACTCAATGGTACGACATCCCCGAGTCCTTTTAAAATGTTGGATCACAACATAATAAGAAGCGACGTGCCGAATTGAGATACTCACAGATGTTCATTCACAGGAAATTCGAACCAGAAAGATAATCCGCACCTGTCTGTTCAGTCCAGGCCGAGGAGGGACTTGCAGGCGTACGCTGGTATATGACCACGGCAAAATGTATCATATACAACGTTTCCGTCTCGAGAGGCGGCGGGGGATGCCCTCGCCCTCACCACCTAGATCTCAAATGACCCAGCCGAGTGAGTCACGACGCTCAACTCTAACCATTGAAAGCAGAAGACCATCACCACCGCCGAGGCGTCAAA
This sequence comes from Aspergillus ruber CBS 135680, assembly GCF_000600275.1. Taxonomy (NCBI): domain Eukaryota; kingdom Fungi; phylum Ascomycota; class Eurotiomycetes; order Eurotiales; family Aspergillaceae; genus Aspergillus; species Aspergillus ruber. The sequence goes on from NW_024467302.1 coordinate 741,780, forward strand.
GCAGCCCGGTCCGAATACACCTACCTTTCCCGAGAAGAACTTTTTCCGAGTCTGACAACAATCAAAAGAGCCAGACGCACAGAAGGCGTGAAAGCGGTTCTCGTCCTTTCATAGTCGACCCTCCCGAGAGACACAGATCCGAGCGGCGGAGCACTCAGCGGCGCAGCCAAACCACTTCACCACAGCGTAGGTCTCCTGTCTCAGATCCCAGGAGGCAGGAAGGTCCATGCAATCACGCGCTTTCGATCCCGAGTCATCAAGACTCTCAAGCGAATCATGAGCCTCGCCGTCCAAGAGAACGATCACCTGTTGTCGAGCGCGTACCTATCCGGCGACGAAACTCACCACCTCGCCCTCGGGTTGTGGAAATCCACAATTATAGATCAGAAGACAAGAAATCTCCCAGAACTAGCAGCCGTGAAAGAAACGGGGAGAAGAGGGTGCATTTCGCCAGCGACGTTGAATGCGAAACAACTCATGAACGGGATGCGCCGGTTGAAAGGGATAATCATAGTGGTCGACAGGATATCCCTGGGCCACATAGAAGCAATTCTTTTAGTGACGATAGAAGTCGAAGCGATGAGATCGTCGAGGAAAGAAGGCGTCCACAACAGCCACAAGAGCGACATACAAGAGAGCCTTCACCGTGGCCTGGGAGGCAAAGGGAGACGCAACGAGACCGCGCCGCCCCTAACATAATCCACGTTCGACCAAGGATAATCCAGGACGGTAACCGGCATCTCTCCAGAGTTGGAGAGCGCATTTGTACGGAATTCCGCAGAACGCCAACCTATGAGACCTATCGGGATGGATTTGAGCCGCAAACGATTCGAAGGCCGTTAAGGGGATTCGGTCGTGTTCGGACGTATGATATCAGAAACGAAAGGATACTCATTTACGACAGAGAGCGTCCGCGTTGGCGCTGAGCATTCGTTCGCCCAGAAACCGCGTGGATATGAAGTCGCAAGGGCAATTTTTCCTTTGTTGTTTGTTTATGTATGCCTGTGTTTGTTAGTTCTCTGTATGTTCAGCATGTTGTATTTGTTTCTTTATCAGCGTTGCTTTTATATGGTGAGCATCGGCGTATCCCTGGTTAGTCAAATGAAATATAGCATGTCCATTCGAGTCATCTCATAGAATGCTCCATTGAGCTGTAGTCGTTTTTTGTATAGTATTTTCCTGAGATGGGCTGTTGTGTTCGGGAGATGAAGATAAAGGAGGGGACTTTCTTTGTTGATCGGCTGAAAGAATGTCCGAATAAGTTCTTCTCAGCCAAGCTCTCGTAGTCGGCAATTACCTTCTAATCAACCATACAATAAATATGTGTGCCTGACTCGTTTCGCTTTTCTGTTTTTGTTTTTCTTTCTTTCATATCCTTCCTTTAGAAGTTTATCTCCAACCAATTCCTTGTTTTCAGTCATTCCTTTAGAGTGAGTGGTTCTATGCGAAAACAGCTTCCGGGTTCGCAGAATTGGAAACTAATCTTTAGAGTTGTTTCAAGACTGCTATATTCAGCTGGCAGCTGCTCAGACAGCTGCGTGGAACCCGGACCATCATTGCCCTTTTGCCAGCGATTGCCCGCGTTCCATCGTCGTCGCCGCCGCCACCCGCCTCGATCCTCGGCCTTTGTATACAAGGGTCATCAATTCTGCTGACTCGAAACCGGGACCGGCCCAACAATGCAATTCTCACACAAGGAATCGATCTCTATTTACAAGTTCAAAAAAGTCGTTGTTTCGTGACGCCCTCTTTTGATGTCTTTCGCGTTCTGTCGCAACAAATGATTCGAACATGGCACCCAGCATGCAAGAAACACAATACCCATCCGAAGGCACGAGGGCGTCACAGAACCAGAATTTTTCGAATTCCAGTGTTGATAAAGGAAAGGATGTGCCAACTGAATCGGCATCGCATGGCATCGCAGACGTTTTTGATATCTCGCCAGCTGCGGCTTTGGAGCTGTTATGCTTCAATATCGAGAGCCTTGCACAGTCAACTACCCAAACACCGACGGATCCCCTAGTGAATTCTCCTGGTGCTCATGGCGAGGATTATCAATACAATGCCTCCAATGGGGAAGCACCCATACAAATAAGAACTGCCGAACTGCATGCCCCACCAACAGCTGATAACACGGCTGGCCAGGATATCCTTCAGCTTAGTGTGCTTTTGCGAAAATTTGTGTCGAAAAAAGAACCGCCCATCTCATTACGGGATTACCTGTTACGACTTCACAAGTACTGCCCCATGTCCACAGCAGTCTATCTTGCTACCAGCATTTATTTTACCAAGATGGCAGTCGTCCAACGGATGCTGTCTATTAACCCGAAGAATATGCATCGTCTTATCCTTGCTGGTCTTGGGGTAGCGATGAAAGCGTTGGAAGACCTTAGTTACCCTCATAGTCGAGTTGCGAAGGTTGGTGGAGTGAGTGAGCGCGAACTTTCCAAGATCGAAATCAGCTTCTGCTTTCTGGTGGATTTCAAGCTGCGGGTCGACGCTCAGATGCTTCTGGATGAAGCGCAAGATCTAATTCAAAGGTGTATGAGTTGCGAGGGAGCGTCAGAAATCCATAATGGCAAGAAAGGCACGTAAATGGTGGTGGCAGCGGGTCGCACACAGATCCTCCATGCCGATACAATGCCGATTGCACCAGTATTGGCCCAATGGTTCTTGGAAATGTCGCCCACTCCGTAGGGCTGACGAGGAATCGGTGTGGAATACAATGCGGCTGCCTAAAGCTCTAAAGATTGGCTGAGTCAGCCCAATTCCGGATAACCCCCAAGTATACTGGATTATACAGATGCGTAAAGAAGAATGAAGAGAAAGGGAAAAAGGAAAATGGTATGTCAAAATAGTAGCCACTTATATGCATGTACATACAGAATAGACACCGCGAATGGATTATAATCATTCCTTAAGCCCTATTGTACCTGTCATCTAATCTTCATTCTTAGCGTCTGTCCGCGGCCGCTTCAGCGGGCCAAAAAATAACATCCCCATCTTTTTCCTTCCCTCCCTTCCTCTCAGACTTCGGTTCTATTCTCTGAAAAGCTGCGACTTCTCGGAAGATATATTCCTATCCTGACTTCTCCAATCGACGCTCGTGGATTCGCAATGGTCTTTTAGATGCAGTTTTGTCGAGATCATAATCCTCCGAAACGCTGCCACCTGTCTCCGCTGCCTTGACACTCTCCCTTACCGCCGAAAGTGAACGCAAAGTGTCTGCTCCCCCTTTTCCCTAAAACCCGCTATATTTACTTGCGTACCAGATATGTCTGAATCGCAGAGCAGCGGTAGTAACGCCGTGGGCGTGGCTCCAATTTCGCCGCAAAACGCCAATGGGAAAGGGACACCTCCGAAGGCGACGCCGCACGATACCAACGTTGAACTCAAAACCATGAATCCAGAACGTGCATCTGTGAAGGGCTCAATTCCGCTCGGGGAGGATATCATGCAGATTGCCCGGATAGGGGAGATTTCGGCCATGCAAAGGATATTCGAGGAAAAGAAGTTGACAGCCAACCACAAGGACGAGGAAGGAATCACACCGTTACATGTGCGTATCTATCCAGTTTCCCAGTGCCTATGTTATCGGCGCATTTGCTGACTGTTTGTGACTGGTCTTGCTTTAGTGGGCCGCAATCAACAATCAATATGCGATGTGCAAGTTCTTGTTGGACTCGGGAGCGGATGTTAACGCCAAAGGAGGAGAATCCGTCGCTACGCCGGCGATGTGGGCTGCCCAACGTTGCCATTACTATATCGTTCACCTCCTGCTTCAGTGCGGCGCGGATCCTCTTCTTACCGACGTTCAGGGCTACAACATTCTACATTTGGCAACCATCGATGGTAATGCGTTCTTACTCGTGCTGCTTCTACATCAAGAAATACCGGTGGATGCTATGGATCAACAAGGCCATACCGGGCTGATGTGGGCGGCATACAAAGGGTTCCCGGCATGCGTAGATCTGTTTCTGCGCTGGGGCGCCAATACCAATGCGGTCGACGAGAGTGGATTGACTCCTCTCCATTGGGCATTGGTAAAGGGATCGCTGCCCTGCGTCCAGAAACTTATCGAGTATGGCGCGGATCGGTTCTCAAAGACGAGGGATGGCAAGGCACCGGCAACGGTAGCTTCGGAGATGAATACTGTGCGAGTGTGGTATCGAGCCCTTGACGAATGCGGTTACGAGTTTGATGGAAACCCCAAGGCTCTTCCCATGGGACTGGCGAGCTGGGTGCGGAACAAGAGCATCATGTCAAAGTTCTTTTTCCTTTGGCCGTTTCTCATGGTATTCGTTGCTACGTGGATTCTCAGCAACATGGCCATTTATGCGTCCATCCCTGCAATGCTCATTACCGTATTCGGCCTGCAGTATGTTGCTCAAAAGGCTGCCAGTAAGGGTCCATCAGAGTATCGGGTCCTCCAGAGAACGGTAAGTTCGTGTCGCGTATGTGTCTGGCCTTGATGCTAACTGAATATAGCCCTATTTATCGGGAGTGTTTGCTGGGTCTCTATTCTGGGTTGGTATCAGATACGTCCTTAATGTGCTGCCAGGTAAGTATAAATCTTTCGCTTTGTGATGAATTCAAAGGTTGTGAACTGATTGTTCTTTAGTTACTTACTCTACAAATCCGATTCTGAACGTGTTCTTTTCGCTCTTCTTCATAACGACAACTTATTTCTACATCATCTCAATGGTTGAAGACCCTGGTTATGTCCCCAAACTCGGCAGTAGGAACCAGCAGAGGTCGGTCATTGCCGAACTTTTTGAATCGTGGAAATTCGACGAAGAGAATTTCTGTGTCTTCTGCATGATCCGAAAGCCGTTGCGTAGCAAGCATTGCAGACGTTGCGGGCGATGTGTTGCCAAGCACGACCAGTAAGGAAGCCTTTCTAACTGTCCATTAAGAGACGTTGAAGTACTAACCATGCGGTAGCCATTGCCCCTGGATTGACAATTGCGTTGGCGCGAACAATCTGCGCCACTTCGTATTGTATATCGCTTGCCTTGGGATCGGTATCACCCTCTTCGTGCTGTTGACAGTCTCCTGTAAGTGTTTATTTGTAATGGGAATGAAGTGCTTGTTAGCTAACAAACCATTCAGATATCAATATTCTGCCGGCACCAACTGAACTGACATGCAGTGTCATCAATGATACGCTCTGCAGCTATGTGCTCCGTGACACCTTCACTCTCATTCTTGACTTGTGGATAAGCATTCAGCTGGTCTGGATCACAATGCTCTGTGCCGTTCAACTGGTCCAGGTGTCACGAAACCAAACGACCTACGAGAACATGCGAGGCCACTCGATTGACAGAAGTTATCCCAGCTCCCGAGCTCTCGCGTCGGCCATGACAGCAGGGACAACATCATTCGACGCTGCTGGACTTTCCGCCAGTGGACAAGGACCAAACCCACATGGCCGTGTTCGAAAGCATGGCTGTATCCAACAATGGTCATCTCTGCTTGGTGTTGACGCCTTTTTTGCGACGGCACGGGATGGTTTGCGGGATGGGCCCCGCGTAGCACGGCCTCGGAATCCTTTCTCCCGGGGGATTATCACCAATTGTCGGGATTTCTGGTGTGATCCAGCACCGTACTTGGGGAAGCGCGAATCTGGCGCTGCAATGCTTGAGGGTGAAATTGTCAATTATAACCGGATGTATGAGACACCAATGCGTATGCGTGCTGGTGGTGGATCAAGATTCGGAGGCGCGTACCAGAGCGTGGCCGGCGAAGACCATGTTTGAACTTGCTGGTCATTGAGCAATTCCATACATTCACATCTTAAGGCATCGTTTATGCTAAAATTCAGACCTCCGAGTGGAGTATAACGAAACGAATCTCGAATGAATTTTCAATCTTTGCATGATTTACCTGTCCGACGTTAGACGACGTTGGCGGTATCTCTTTTGGCTTGTTTTTTTTTTTTTTTTTCCTCCCACGTTATGTGCTCGAATTCCACCAGCTAATTCGCCAGCCATTACATACACTGACAAGGATTATAGTGTATGGGTACTGTGGTGACAGGCAAGCAAGCAACGAGTTGTAATAGGCTAGGTCCATGTACAGGGGGGGTTATGCAATATGCATGATGACAGATTATTTATACACAGCTAGGATAATTTGCTAATACATACGAATGTTTAAATACACTTCAGGGTCTAGCCATTCAAGCGGTAATTTTGAAGAACGAATTTCACTCATTTGTTACGACTTTGTTGGCTCTAGAAGGCTAGAAGGGTGATCTTGATTTGCAGTTGCAGTTGATCGTCTCTGCATCGTCCCATCTGACCATTATACCTGTGACACGGCGTTTACTGTTCCTGGGTGTGCAGGGGTCGTTGGAGACTTGGGCATGGACATTGGGGTATAATTGACGATGGATTATGATCCCGGCAAGAAGATTATGCGACGGGATTTCTGAAATAGGGTGCATACATGCATTCGTTAAGTAGCCAATTGAATTGCGTCGCATTGCGCGATTCTTACCCCATGCTTCAACGCTTGACTAGACCTCATTCTGACCATAGCTTTCTCATTCGATTAGGTAAACCAAGGTTTGTCCTATATGAAGAATGTGCAGTATACTGCTAGGATGCCACGCTAGATTTCCAATAACATGCAGGAGTACGTGTGTTTTCAGTTGCCATCCGACATAGCTGTTTATTACCACCAAGCCACGAAAATGAGTGTCCCATAGCTTAAACAGTGGTACCTATAGAATTCTACTCCGAGCTGATTATCAGATAATCAACAGTATCGACAGTATCAATCAAATCAATCAACCTCAAAAAGTTTTGGTTGAAAAGGGACTAAAGATATTCCACCGTTTAATCCATGGATCAATTCCTCCCGTACTGTACCGTTCTTCCGTTTGCAGCATTCTCCATTGAACGGGCACGGTAGAGATTTCTTGTTCAGGTCGTCAGCACGACGGGAGCTGGAGCCAAGACTACGGGCCGGGTCATGTTTGGATTTTCGGGGAACGGGAAGAAGGATACAGGATGCAGAATGCAGGATACATGGTACAGGATACGGTCTGTACAGGCCATGGAATAATAAGCTACAGGACTCATGACTAGGTCAGGATTATACTGGGAAAGTGCCAAGGCATGTGGGTTGTGTGACCTTTTTTTTTTTCCCACCATCATCAAATCCAATCAATCAGATAAGATAGTTGATTGGATCTCTGCAGAAGACATACGTACGTCTCCATACTCCAACTCTCGTAAACAAGGGGGCAAAAAAAAAAAAAAGAAAAGAAAAATGGCCGTCTGAACCGTCCTATTGCCAGAGCTGACTGAGTTTTCCTCATCCCCATATTAAGACTGGAGTCAACCAGAAAACCATATCCGATGTCGCTGAGCGCGCGTTAGCCCGGCAAAAAAAAAAAAAAAAACGACGCTAGGATCTTATCTCGGAAGTGGTAATTTGGTATTTTGCAATCCACTGTATTTTACAAGTACTCCGTACACTTCAATGACACCCCCATGAGTGGTTACTAACAAACTACTGTAGTTACTCGAGCTATGGCCCGTGGTATCTGATGGTTTCGCTTGGACGCTTATTTATTTCATGGCGGGTACGCCCGAAGACGGAGCTTTGGGGGTTAGTGCAGAGTCAGTTTTTCGGTCGTATTACCAAAGAGCAGAGTTCTCTTGTCAAGGGGTAAACCGGGACAAGAAGGGACTCGTGTTCTGTAGAACTCAAAATTGATTTACCGGGAGAGGACGGGTAAGGATAAGATACTGTAGAATTTGCAGGAAGAAGGATACTGAGAAAAAAAGGTGTATTCCTATGCTTAAGAAAAGTATGCCAGCTCAATTGAACAGATCAATCATTACTCTTTAAAACAGCATCGTATTAGGGATACAACCCCCTTCCCCCCCAAAAAAGAACAGTGACAACTGTCACTGAAACTACAGACCCAACGCACAATAATCTAATCAGATAAAAAATTTTCCATTTTACGCGTTATCTGATCCGTAGCGTTTTGCCGAGGTTCTGACTCTGAGCCAATCGCGGCGCGCAGCCAAGACTTCGTGCCACTGATTGATTACGATACGCTTTTAAAAAAGTCTGGAACGATCTGCAGAAGTCAAAACACAGCTGTCTTGTGGTTTTGGCCAATTCGCTTGCTGTTTTTTCGCAGTACCTGCAGGATTTTATTATGGAGTCTGGTATTTGTATTTTTTTCTTTTTCTCGCTTGAGCTCCGAGGTCGTGGTTTGCTCTAAATCTGGCATTGGGGATGAGTGCGGCATTTGACGATATCATTGTACATATGGAATACTCTACGAAAGTGATTTCTCACCGTCTCTTACCAATTTACTCCTGATGGCTACGTACATACTAAAGCTGCAAATCGCAGGGAGCGACAGGGTCTGGCTGAAGCTCTGCGCCCTAAAGCAACCGGACCCATCCAATGCGGTGCTCATCGTACCACCTCTTTCTCGGCTCCCTTAACCAGCCTAGGATGTTCCGACGATGATCCCACTGTCTCTATGTGCGATCCGGGTCCCGTCAATTTCACGCGCCCCAGTTTTCGCCCGTCCATCCGTGGTTGGTTTCAGTGTTGTTGATTTGCGAGTTACCCATACGGCAGGGATCTGGCCTGCTTGGACAGATGTAGTAGCAGTTATTTCGGAGTTGTCCGCTGTATGGGGTCTGCGTCTGGTATGTGCTCCTTTGCTGTGGAATAATGCTAGGGATTGTACGGTTTGTCTCAAGAGTTTGACTAACTGCTCAAGTAAAAGAAATAAATTCAAATCTCTATCGAATCAACTTCTATATATCCAAAAAAAAAAAAAGAGAGAGATGAAAACCATATAAAATAATGGGGAATAATAGTAATATATGTCGAACAAATAGGGAAATAAATAAGAACAATAATATCACAAATCATGCATCAATAGATCACAGCGCAGATTTTACCAAAACGACTTCTTTTAGAACGGGCCAGGTCACAGACCCAAGACCCGATTGGTACCCTTCTTTTCTTCAATTACAGCATGGCACGAATTGTGGTGGTGTCCTGCACCTCCTTGCCCGCCAGTTGCTCGCCAAAGAGCGATTGCACCATTTCGCCACCACGTGCCGCCAGGACAGACAGCAAGCTGTCACTCAGACCGTGGGTCTTCTCATTGCAGCCCTGAAGCCACACACCAGCCCGTGCGCTGACCTTTCTGGGGTCCATCTGAACCCGGTAGTCCCGGCTGGGGATCCATTGCTCCAAGTTCGCGGGCCGCAGGTGCTGGACATTGCGTAGAATGTCCTCATGTGCATCGCGCTGGTAGCCAGTCGCCACCATGAGGGCGTCAACTTCCAAAGTCTCCTTGCCTTCCGAGGGAGCGGCGGTGTCCTTGGAGGACCGGACATGGAGGCGCATCCGGTTCTCAGGGCCGTGGTGCTCAACACGAGTTATCTTGCGAGAAGGAAGAATCCGGTGTTGCCATTGGGTCTCGTCGGGATTCTTGACGCGCTGGAGGTACAAGTCGTTGTAAATCTGCTCAATCAATTCGAGACGGACAACGCTATAGTTGGTTGCCTTGTCGGCGGCGAGGGAACGCTGACGCTCCTCAGGAGACTTGTTGTAGAAGGTTTCGACACGTTCAGGGTTGAAGACTTCGTTGACACTATACGTGAATTGCGTTGTTAGCTACGCACCTAATTTGAAGGGAGTGGAAGTGTAACATACAATGGCGAATCATCACTAGGACGCATAGCCGTATCTCTCATGATCAAAGTCGTACGCGCATTGGGATAGCGCTTCTGAAGGTCGTGGTAGATCTCAGCGGCACTTTGACCACTTCCCAGGACGGCAATGTTGTAGGGGTTGGATTCATTCTTCAGCATGGCAGGAAGGGTGGTGCAGTACTTGGAGGAATGCATGATGCGGGGGTCCTGGGGAAGACCGGGGGGCATCTTGGCCTTGCCACCAATGGCAATGACGACCTTGCGGGCGTTTCTCGAAGTAATCTCGCCCGTCTCAACATCGCGCGAGAGAACAGTGAAGTAGTCCACCGCGGAGCTAGTGGGGTCCGACTTGCCAGGAATCACCTCCACCACCTCCTGTCCGTAAGCCACCACATCCGAGAATCTCTCAGCACACCACCGCATGTAGTCTTCGAACTCCATCCGGGCCGGGAGGAAAGTTCCCAAGTTGGTGAAGTCAATCAAGCGCTCTTTCTGGTGGAGGTAGTTGAGGAAGGTGAAGCTGCTGCGAGGGTCACGGAGGGTTGCCAAGTCCTTGATGAATGAAATCTGCATGCGGGAGCCGGGAACCAGCATGCCCGAGTGCCAGGCAAATCGCTTCTGTCGCTCAAGGAAGCAAACCTTGGGCTGGAAGTTGGTGTTGGTACCAGGCTTTGCGAGAGCGGGGTCCAAGGAATCGTGAAGGGCAATACCAATTGCCAGAGAGGCCGGGCCGAAACCGATGCAGAGAACATCGTGCATGTCCTCTACAGGAGTTGCCTTGAGACGGGAAGGACCGCGCGAAGACGAGGGCTGGGCACGAGGCATGGTGGATGATGTGGTAGGGTAGTTGATCTCAGGCTTGCGCAGAACAGGCTCCATAACGAGAGGGACGGTGGATTAAGTTAGAAAAAGCAGGTGAAAAGAGAGACCAGAAAAAAAGGAAAAAAGTGAAGATAAAACGAAACCTCTCTTTTTACCGGAGAAAAGGATGAAGTATTACTATATACCAGAAGAATAAAGCGAGAGGATGAGGATATAAGAGAGTTGTGAATGGGAGAATGAAGAAAAAAGTCAAAAAGCAGCAGGTAAAACGATCAAATATGTACCTCCGGACGACGAGGATGACGATCGCCGAAGAATGAATTTATTGTTAGAAATTAAAAAAGTAATTAAATTTCAAGGAACCGAAATTTTGAAACTTGCAAATGTCACTTTTTTTTTGTTTTTCTTTTTTGACAGCGGAAATCGCGTATGACTGATGACTCGCTCCACCACGCCATGGGCAGAGCAAGAATCTTGTTAGTCATGCTGCTTGTCAGAGAAAACAGTGAAGTCTACTATTATATGCCTATGAAGAGAAAAACCCATGCTATGTGGATGGGAGGTACGTATACAGTGGGAATTTCTGCATAGGGCAACTGATTGATACGGCCGTATCTTATCGGAATCAGGTCAACTGAAGTGGCTACGAACGATCATGTTGTCTCAAGAATATGCATCGAAATGTAGAGAAAAGGGATCATCTCCGAGTTGAATGCTTTCTTCTTCTTGCAGAATATTACCAACACTACAATTATTCTTGTAATTGTAAAAAAAAAAAAAAAAGGTACAAGAGAGTGGGATGAGGGGAGGAAATGCACACCCACACTAACGGGCGATTAGATCCGCCTTTCAATGCCGCCCGATGTCGGGAACAAGCGCCGTAACTTTGCATACATACCGTTTTGTTACTAGCGCCATGGCTATGATGCAATTCCACTCTCGCTACAAGAGCATTACCATGTACAAAGAAGGGCATGGCTGCCACATAACGCATTATTGAATTACAAGAGAACTCAATATAAAGCATGTTCTATTAAAAAACCTGATCAGGCCACTCACAGGTTGACCGTTTGTTATAGACTAGCATGGATTCTGCATCCCTGCATGCGGGAAGGAAAATGATTCCGCACGGCTTCCACACAATACAGAACATTGAACAAAATCATTTTTATTGCCTCCTTTCCTATAAAACTCTCTATACAGTAATCCTGTAGCCTCAAACCAGACCGTTCTGGGATACTTGCATGGGATCTCCCACGCGTGGCGGTTGCTCGAATCAATCACATCCCACTTATTATAATTGTCTGATCGCTCGCTGGCTGATAGACAGGAGGACCGCATCCTGCTGACTTCCCACGCTATCCAAGTACATGGGATCAGTGAACACCACATGTACTTTAGCCTGCAGACTACAGAGTCTGTCGACACTAATTGGCCTTCTTTCGACCTCATGCCATTTCTTGAAGGATCGAGCCGGATATACAGGGACTAAGGTGACAATCCCTACCTGAGGGATTACGAAGACCAAATGAGATTCGCCGAGTAACTAATTCATTGTACATGAGAGGTTATACGTACTCCGAAGTATGTACTCTTATACCCGTCCCCCACATCATTTCTCTACGCATTGATATGATTACTGTGTTCGGAATGCTGAAACATGGACTAAGATGTCGATGACGACCCCTTTGGCTTGAATCACGATGTGAAGAAATGCGCGCTCAGACGTAAGAGACAATACAGGCTAAGTCTTGTTTCTCTATTTCCGCTGCTCATCAAATATGTACAGTGAAGGGGAATGTCGGTTCAACCATATATTATTTGATATACTCCAGAGCAAGAAAAGAAACACAGGAAATCACAAAAACAGTATAACAACAGCTACATATCTACCACCATCAGTCTCTCACTCACCTGACACCGACAAAGCGACACTCAAGGTTCTATTCATTAATTGCTTGGATGATCCGTTTCACTTCCCTGCAGACAGACATGAAACTAAAGTGGCGTATGCTTCCGAGTGGAAGCGTTCTCCGCTAGGGCGGTCTAAAGGATACTCCGGCTCTGTCCGTCATATATTTGGTGAACATCTACTGAACCGTACTCAGCGCAAAAAGTTGTGGTGTTTTTCCCCCACAATCTCGGGTTGCAAACTGTCCGTGCTGTCTCAGCACTTCTCGAAGCACGCGTATCGTAAGCTTTCTGGCTCTGATACACAGGAATCCAAATGGGCTCATGATTGCTGCAATACGCGTGTAGTCTAGGAAGACATTGTCTATACAGACTCGACAGATGATGGAGCATACCTCAAGATCAGCGTTATATGGTACGGCGCTGGTTGCTAGCCTATCGAACAGTTCCATGATCTTTGAAGGGCTTTGGACCATCTGCATCTCATCGTGCGGAATACAAACAAAATCAGCCAAGTAAATCCCATGGTTTTCGAACAGGCGACCCCGAGGTCCTCGGGGCTAAGGTGCTGAGCGAATGCCAGGAGAGTGAAGCATTGACAGAAGCCAGTTCCTTTTGTCTTGGGCTAATCTGTTCAGGCGGTATGAGCTTGACGTCCACCGAATCTTTTGACTCAGACAATAATCACTAGGCTGGTTCTGGATGGTACGTCTTCGCTGCCCAGCTGTATTACACGATGGTATCACTATCTGAATGGCAGTAGCCCATGTGTGGAACGTCTAACAGCGTACTGTGATTTGTCCAGCGAAGGTTTTCTGAGGAGTTGAGAAGTTTGGCATCATAAAAGATGTATTTGGAACGAGTGCTGCTCCGTCGGTTTGATTTTGTGATATCCGTCGTTCTGTAGTGATGCCCCAACAATGTTCATGGCCCGGCCCGGTTCATGAATTCTGTGCACCGTATCAACACCTTGTTAGCCCAGGGTAGAGATAGAGAGCACATTCTAGAAAGAGGCACTATGGAGAACAATCCCGCGCCATATTTTGCAAGACATGGATTTCTCCCTCATTCCAAAGTATGCACCTAGAAGTCCTCTTGGGGCAGCAGAGGTGGCTGATGGGGAGAGAAAGCCGCGCGAGGTTGCACCTATATTATTAAACACATTTCAGCTAAGTCTTGCTCAGTAGTATACAGCTTTGACTATAGACATCTTATATTACTACTGCTAAATGCATAACGTAAGCATTTTTGACCTGGGGATAACGCGAAAGCAATGTTGCGATATGGATGCCACGAGATGTCCTTACCATACAAGATATTTTTTTCGTAGAGAAAAGAAAAAAACATTGAACAGAAACGCAATTGCCAACACTGGAAACATTCCATACTATCTGTACACGTATGGAAAATCCCATCGGGCTCCTACAAGTACTCTCCCACGCGTCCCCATCGTTGGGTATCTATAATTACTCGCTACCAGAAGTCTATTTTGAGACAGCATAGAGCGCGAGAGAGTGTACGCCTGATTCCCCCACTTAAGGAGGCGTAATTACGAATCGCAACCTTATCATTGCTATTCCTATCCATCCACCCGACACAGCACATGATCTGGTTATTCCCAATGATCCACCATCGTACTTAATGCTTTTTTAGCATAGCATGTGAGTATGTTGCACATTCTGTATGCAGTCTACAATGCATGCTGTATATATGCAGGCGAACTTGGCATTTTATGGGCCATTCAATTGGATGATGCATTACCTATTTCGAGTCGCTACTATAGAGGCCATAGAGGTGTTAATGCTATCATCTGGTCTTACACGTACTTCAATTCTATTGCATCATTAATGAACTGTTCTTTTTTTTTTTTTTTTTTTTTTTCAAGTGCGGTGGATTCTTTGGTTTATTCGGGGGTATTGACGATGTGTATACAGAGTATTCAAGATATATATCCGCGCATCACTTTGTCCTGCATTCCATCACCAATGCAGCTTCTATATATACGAACAGCTTTCTGACTTGGCTTGCCTTGAGAAATCCCTGTGCCCACGAAGCACGTTTATATCTTGACATATACACTGGATAGGCTATGAATTCGACATGGATAATGTCACGAATTGCTGCAGTACACGTGGGTAATTGATCTTGTTTGACATCGGAAGCATTTCATTTTTTCACAAGAATCGTCTAATCACAGGTATATTCTTTGATTACATAACCTGTATATTGGAAATGAAAGCCGAAAAGAATACTTTAGGTGATATTCTAACCCATAGAAGCTACAACACATGCTTCCTATATACTCAACTGACATGCAGACCCTGAATGACAGATAGACCAGAGAAGTCATGGAAATCCAACCGCTATGCATTCATGCATATCAGACAGGCACGGGTCGCAGGTATTCCAACGTCCGAATTCAACATATGCTCTACGCCACTAGCGGCTATCATTACCACCGGGTCTGAGATGAGAGCAATGGAGGAAGTACCAATGTTAACGTGGTAGCCACTCCCATGTTCATTGCACAACTGTCGTCAGTAAGTCAATTGCGCGTCTCTGCCGGCCCAGGGAGCAGGACAAGACAAATTGAAAGATGTTGACCGACCCCAACATGCCAGTCTCCACGGAACTGGATAATAGGCCACTGTTTCGGTTATGTAATTGTTTTCATGGTTTTTTGCAGTTGGTGTTTGCTAATTCTTCAGATTTCAATGAAGGCGAGGCACTGAATTTGCGCGTTCGAGATAAAGCTGGCTCTGGTAGCTCTGGAATGAAAACAATGAAGTTCCAGCAAAAATATCGCAAATAGGGCCCATCTGTCGGCTTCAAAGTTGATAACAATTATGTCGGCAATCTCAAGGCATTTTGAATTCCTGAGCGCATAGAATCTCATCCCGTGCGGCATCTGCATTGAATAGAGGTTAGGGGCGAGCGATTAATGAGATTTTGCCTCATAGTCAGACGATCCGAAACGATAAATTAGCCCCAAATTGCCTGGATCTAAGTTTTAGTCGAGCGCAAAATCAGGCGTAGGGCAGGTTGCTGGGAACAACTGGTGCGGTGAGGAAAATATATACCAGTTTTGCACGCAATAAATGATAGACGAGAGGGATGACGCTGCGGCGTAAGGGGGTTGAGATAGAAGTTTGGGCATTGTCCACCACCATTATCTCCATACTTGTTGCGTACATAAATACTATCGTGAACTTCATGCATGCTGACTAATGATGCCTCGTTCTCTGCAAGGAAATAATTCCAATTATTTGTTTGAGGATAAAGCACGGGGGCGCAACACATGTAATGTAACTGTATGTTGTTCGCATTAGCGTTTTGGAAACTTTTCGGACCGAGTGACTTTGTTGAATCCTGGAAAGGCTGAATAGGGTGCCTGAGGGTGAACCATGGTAGCTGGTCTCCCGAGCAATGGGTATACAGATCATATCACGACCGGATCTGATCAGGTCAGGTCGCATGCGATCATCTTGTCAACGTTGCTTAGTATCCGATTTCCCCAGGTTGCATACATCGCGATCAGTAGGACACGTGGATTGGCGAAGCGCGAGTAACCATACAGTTAGGTATTGTAAGTCAGCACCTTTTCATCTCAAATCCTTTTCTTTTTGAACTTCACCCGAAGATGAGGAATTTATATTCCTAGCAATTAGGTAGGGACGGTGAAGGGAGATAGTGCCTTTCGCAGGGCGGGATATTGCATGCGAGGAGCAGAGGGACGAAGCAAGGGTTCTGGATTGGGGCTATCGATAGCATTATCCCCCCATACTCTGATAGCTATCGATATGCACCCGTCGTGGATCTGGAGAAGTATCTATTCTAATCTTCCGCTGTGATGCAGTCATGATACATAATGTCAACGGTATAATAATAATTTCCATCAAAATATGTGTTGATAAAGAATAGGTGAATAAGACTGCTACTATAGGGGTAGTATAACAGCGTAACAAAGCGTAGCAATAGAATAAACAGTAACGTGACCGTGTATCATGACGCCATGTCACGCGTTTCCGTACCCGGGACTAAGCTAAATCGGGCATGCGTCAACACAACATCCACGCGCGGCGCGTTGGCGCTTTCGAGTCCCCCCCAAAAAATTATACTCGGCTAGTACTAC
This sequence comes from Aspergillus ruber CBS 135680, assembly GCF_000600275.1. Classification (NCBI taxonomy): domain Eukaryota; kingdom Fungi; phylum Ascomycota; class Eurotiomycetes; order Eurotiales; family Aspergillaceae; genus Aspergillus; species Aspergillus ruber. Next base: position 758,352 of record NW_024467302.1, read on the forward strand.
GGTTACTCTCTTTCATCCTCAAACCTCTTTCCTCTTTATCCGGATTCAAGAGTCAACTTCCATCGTACCTTTTTATCACTGGTTGCGATCCTTTTCCCGAACTCAAAAAACCTTTCTTTCTTCCTTCCTCTTGGACCTCTTCCGCCTATACCGCAATTTCCCAATTCGATACTTTTCCCACTCGCCCCTCCCTTTTCGCGACAACTCACACCCTGCTCTCGCTTTGGTCGCTAATAATCGACATACATACATTTCTCGCGTGGCTGTCCAGTTAAAAAAGAAATTTCCTTTTTTTGGAGGGGCGCCTTGTCTGTCGACAACATACCCCTTGCGCGCGCAGTCTGTCCTCCCCTCCTTCCTCAACGGAAGGGATAGATAACCGCTCCCTCTTCGCTGCGTTTCGCTCGCCGCCCTTTCTGTTCGTCGTCTGTCAACAGCCTCTTTTGTATGCCTGTCTCTTACACCGACTAAGAGAAGAAGCACTATCGCCTTCCTCGCTTCGTTCCTGCCGATTCCGCGCATTTCGCGAAGAAAAATTAGAAGGCGCATCGTGGTTGTCACTTCGAAACATTCCCGCATAGCAGGTTGCGCCGACCGTCTCCCGCTGGAAACAATTTCCTGGCGTTTCAGCGCGCGCATAGATATTATCCGTGTGTCGTGTCTGCCCCGCGTGTCGCGCGCGCGCGTTTTGTGTGGCCTAAGCGCATAGGAGGAAAATATTCCCTAAGCGCATCGAGCCTTTTGGCGTCATCAAATTTCTCCGGGCTCGCCATGGTCTAGATTGGTGCCAATCAATCATCGCCCTCCTTCGTCATTTACACTGATCCACATTGTTACCAAATTTCCGGTGTCTCCCAGTGGACGATACGTACCTTTGCGGCCTAACCGGCTCCGCATTCCACAGCTCTGGTCCTTGGGCAGGAGAATTTGCGCTAGCACTGCCACTGGACTGTTTGTGCTCGATTCTCCACTATCGCTCTGTTTTGGGGTCTTGTTGTATACAGTCAACATCCCATTGTCGTCTTGTTACCCTACGGAAGGATCGTCTTTGACATCGGTCATTTGATTCTCTCTGAAGAGTCACACTATTGCCTCTGAAAAAGATCTCTGTATTGACAACTCCTGGAAGAGATCTTCCTACTATCATTCCCTGTCGTGACGCTTATACATTCCCACTAATCATGGTTGCAACATTTTCGCCGCACCGGGATGCGGGTGGCACGCTTCACCTGCCCTCGCACTCGGGCATTCACCATGTTGATGCTAGTTCGGCCATCCGGCAACTCCGCCGTTCGTTGTCCCGGTCGCCCTCCAAGGGCTCGAATTTCTCCCTGCTCACCTCGCGCAACCACTCACCGTCTAAATCCACCACACCATACGTCTCGTCTCCACTGTCGCCGTCGCGCCGGTCCGGCCAGGGCAACTTTGTACTGCTCCCAAGCACATCCCAGCAGTCTCCCTTTGCCGTGCCTTATCCACCAAGCGCCAAAATCACCCGGCCGGCCATGCGGCGGACACGCACTTCTCCCCGCAGCCCGGTGAAGCGTGTCTTGAACGTTTCGACCGATCAGGGCAACGCAAAGCCTCTGCAGCCAGTTCTGGCGCCTTCTGGGGAGGAGAATTCACCTTCGACTCCCGAAATTGACATCGAGACTACTCCCGACCAACCAGCAGAGGATGTCTGTCAGCACAACGTTTCGGCGTTTGCAGAGAATGCGCTGGGCCCACGGCCAACCCTATCCCGTATTGAGAAGCGCCGGAGCGGAACGTTTTCGTACGGAGCGGTTAGCCCTCTGAAACGCAGCGATGGTACTATGAACTTGGATCAGGCTTCCCGTGGCAGTCCGTCCGCAAAACGGCGCAGCGTCTACACACCCAACATGCCTGGCGAGTTCAGTATCTTTGACAACGACAACGATGATGCCCTCATGATGGGTGACGAACCACTTGAGACTGAGTCTGAAGATGACATGCCGCCGCCGCCAGCCCCGGTTTCGCCGTTCAGCCCTTTTGCAACTGTCCCAAAACGGTCGTGTTCCCTTCGACGCTCAACGCTGCAACAACGCCAGAATGATCGCCCTTCTCTCTTTGGTACACCTGCTGCACCATCTCGTCCACGCCTAGATTCAAATCTGTTCCAACCCAGCAAGGAAAGCCTTTTCTCGCCAAAACCGGAATCGAGCAGCTCGCTGTTTGCGACGTCCTTGAACAATGCGGCGTCTCGCCAGGGCCCTCATCCTTTATCGCGGACCATCACCCAATCGTCATCCAGTTCGAGCCTTGTCGATGACTCGCCAACCCACGAACCCGCTCACAAGAGTGAGCGGCCGCGAGGCATCGAATTTTCCAAGTCTCTCCCCGCGGGAGCTACGCGCCCTGCACCCGTCCGCCGGTTAAACCGTGAGGATTCGAATATGTCCTCAGAGTCATTTGCCACCCCTGAGAACTACAAGCTTGTTAAGCCGCTGCCGGCGGCGTTCATGTCGACGGGTTTGATCTCCAAGAAGAATCGGAATGCCGAAGACCCCCAGCACTCGCTGCGATCCAGCAAGAACATGCCGGACACGCCATGCAAGCGGCCCATCAACCTGTTCCCCACTGCCCCAAAACCATCCGAGGCAGTGCCTCCATCTCCGTTTAACCCTCCGACCACCAGTCGCCCGAAGCCGGGCCCTTTTGCGCGTGGCATGGGGATTTTCGGCAACAGTTTCAACAAGCCTGACCTTTCGCGTCGCAGTAGCTTTGTGAGTATCGACGGTGACGACGTACAGGCCCAATCGCCTTCGGCCCGGTTCGACAGCCAAGCTCTGAGTGAATTGGAATTGCCTCCCACACCCACCAAACAGTCATTCTTCCCATCGCGAACATATCCGCCAACGTCCTCCCAGATTGCTTCTTTGGAGAAGTTGTCGGAAAGCAGAGCGAGTCCTGTGAGTGAGAAGATTCTGCGTGGATCACCGCGGACGCCACAGGACCACATCTTCCCCCCCGATCCTAGTGGCTTGTCCATCACTGCGCAGAATGAGCCATATTCCATTGGGACAGATTTCAACGCCTCCAACCTCCCTGCAACTCCAACTGGACCTCGTGATTCTTTCCTGCTGGCCGGGAAACGCTCAAGTCTCCAGTTGACTGGATTCAACGCCCCCGACGTCGATCCAGCCTTGACATCTCGTTTCCAAAATGTGGAGCTCATCGGCACCGGTGAATTCTCGCAGGTCTTTCGGGTCGCTCAACCACATGGCGAGCCCTCTGTCTTCTCCCTCCCGCCAACCGGACCAAAGTCCCCAGATTCGCTGCCCAGCCAAGTATGGGCTGTCAAGAAGGCCAAACAACCATACTCGGGATTGAGGGACCGTGAGCGCCGTATCCGGGAAGTGGACGCCCTGAAAACGCTCACCAACTCGGACCATGTCATTTCTTTCGTCGACAGTTGGGAAGCTAGCGGCCATCTGTACATCCAGACTGAGTTCTGCGAGGAAGGAAGTCTTGATATATTCCTGGCTGAGGTTGGACTCAAAGCCCGACTGGATGATTTCCGCATCTGGAAGATTCTGTTGGAACTGGCTTCAGTAAGATCTTACCTCGTTTTCCATCAGCGTGCAATGAAATACTAATCCAGCGACAGGGCGTTAAACATATCCATGACATGGGTTACATTCACCTCGATCTCAAACCGGCCAATATATTGGTATCCTTTGAGGGTGTGTTGAAAATTGCTGACTTTGGCATGGCAACCAGATGGCCAGCTGAAGAAGGTATCGAGGGTGAAGGTGACCGCGAATACATTGGCCCGGAAATTTTGATGGGCCAGTTCGACAAGCCGGCCGACATGTTCTCCCTCGGCCTGATCATCTTTGAAATTGCCGGGAACGTTGAGCTTCCCGACAACGGCGTTTCATGGCAGAAACTCCGGAACGGCGACATGAGCGATGTCCCCAGCTTGAGTTTCAGTTCGGACTCCTACGTCTGTCGAGACGCCTCTGGCAACCCAGTTTCGGAGGAACCTTCCTTCGAAGACCTTTGTGCCTCTGACTGTGGTGATGATGACTTTGGAGTGGGTAGCTTCATGGGAGGCCGCAAACCCAAGCCAGTCCCTATGCCTCGTAGTGGGGATTTGGTGAATCCTCCTGAGTTCATGGTTGATGCAGACCATGAACAGGCATTGGATAAGATTGTCGGGTGGATGATCTCGCCCGATCCGCTTCAGCGTCCCACAGCCGACCAGGTACTGCAGACGTATGGCATCCAGTTTGCTGAACATCGTCGTCGGGCCGGAGCCACAATCTACGAAGGCAACTGGGGTCCTGCAGATGAGATCCTCGCCGAAGACGCCGAGATGATGGATGTCTGAACTTACTATTTTCCTTCCCATTCGACACGTGCATTCCAGCGGAGTTGGCGTCATTAATAGTCCTCTGCGGTCTTCTATTTACTCACGCATTTTCACGACGGCGTTGAACCTGGATACATTTCTGGACTCATTTTTCCCAGGCTTATCTTTTTTTTTTTAATATTTTTCTTTGAATGACTCGTTCTGCTGCTCAGCGGAATATACATTTGCGAGCCAATCGAAAGGTACTGCAATCGCAAATCTTCCTCCTGACGGCTTGGATGTTTACCTTCGATGGCTTTTTTTTTTTTTTTTTTTTTTTTTTTTCCCTCTATTTGACCACCCTCACGACTCGGATGATGTTGACCTGATTAACGATTTTACGGGCAGTTCCGGAGTTACGTGAGGATATTCGCTCGCTCCTTTCCATCTTTCCTTTGTTGCCATTGATGCCATGTCTTTTTCCAAATATACCAATTGTTCTATGTGGGGGTTAGGATTCTTTTGATGATCCCTAAGTGGAGGAGTGCTTCCCATTGATTACCTTGTCTTTGTTGATTTGATTCTATCTTCATTTCTTGTTTACATTTTCGGTTTCTTCAGCTTGGACAGGGCTAGGTAACCGACCTGGATAGGACTGGCTGCTCTCATATTGTTTGTATTCTGCTTATTTCGAAGATTCCCCATTTTCTTTGTTTTCTTTTCTCATGTGAAAGCTTTGGCTGCTGTGTAAATGATTTCTTTCCTCTCTATCTGTGTTTCTATGTGTCTCGACCGAGATTTCTTTTTTCTCCCCTGTATTTTTCCTACCATCAGCGAACAGCCTTGTGATCAAGCGGGCTTGAGAACAGGATAATGTCTGTTATTTAGAATTCTTGCATGAAAGCATTTGGTGAACGCCGCCACGATAGATATGAAGTCTCTTTTGCTTATGAATAGCTCTTGTACTCGTAGCCAAACAGTTAACTAAGTTACTGATGTTACTGAGAACGTAATCCACTACCGAGCTGCGCAGCTAGCGTAAGACGCGTCAATTAATTAGACCTTCCATATTCAATTAACTACTATGCTACCAATTCGCTCTCAACGCTCTCAAAATCTGATAGAGCAAGAGGGTAGGATCTTATTAGCTATCCAGGCTATTAAAAAACAAGAAATTCGCGCTATTTGCGAAGCAGCGCGCCACTTCAATGTACCTGAGTCAACCCTCCGTACGCGTCTCCATGGCACTACAACTCGAAGCGAAACACGCGCCAATAGCCATGAATTGACTGAAATCGAAGAGCAATCGCTTGTCCGATGGATATTCTCCCTTGATGACCGTGGAGTAGCGCCTCGGCCTCTACTGTATGAGAAGTGGCGGATCTATTACTCGCGGCACGTGGTGATACCCCAGTTCAAACAGTTGGTGAGAATTGGGTCTCAAAGTTTATAAAAAGGCATTCTGAGCTTCCATCCCGATTCTCAAGGCGCTATAATTACGAGCATGCAAAATATGAAGACCCTAAAAGCATCCAAGCATGGTTTGATTGCGTGCAACGTATGATACTTCAATATGGCATTGACCCTGATGATATTCACAACTTTGACGAGACTGGCTTTGCAATGGGCTTAACCGCTACTACAAAAGTAGTTTCGAGATCTGAACACTATGGTCGGCGACCCCTTTTACAACCTGGAAACCGTGAATGGGCCACTGCAATTGAGGCAATAAGTGCATCAGGGTGGGCCTTACCTCCATGCCTCATTTTCAAAGGCAAGGTCTTTATCGAGGGTTGGCTTCAGAACCTCCCAGGTGATTGGCGTTTTGGAGTTAGCCCAGATGGATGGGCTTCTGATGAAATTGGGCTTCGGTGGCTCCAAAAGACCTTCATTCCATCAACACTTACTCGTATGAAAGGGATTTATCGGCTTTTGATCCTCGACGGCCATGGTAGTCATTTGACACCAAAATTTGATCAAATTTGCAATTAAAATAATATCATTCCAGTCTGCATGCCAGCACATTCATCGCATCTTTTACAGCCACTTGATATCGGTTGTTTTGCGGTGTTAAAGCGATCATTGTGACGGCTTGACACTGCCTATAAGACTAATAATGACAGACGACATCGAACATGAGCAGAACCCTGTCGTACAGTGGTATAAGAAAGCTTCCATCCTCTAGATAGGATTCTTTTTCTTTCTTTTTCTTCTCCAGACTCGATATTTTCGTCGATGCCTACAATAGTTTAGATAGGAATATCATTTCGTCAGTATCTACTATTTCCGAGCCCGTGACAATCTTATGGTCAGCTTGTTGAAACCAATATGCGTCTTAGGATCAACCATATTGACAAATTAGACTTCCTTGAGGCCTACTTACACGCAAGAATCGAAACTTTCAAACCAAATACTATCAAAAATAGCTTCACAGCAGCTGGTTCAATACCTTTCGACCCTGATCAAGTGCTTTCAAAGCTCAATGTTCGGCTTCGTACACCAACCACCCCTAGAAGCCAGGGTAGTGATTGGGAGCCAAAAACACCCTCAAACTACTTGCAATTACAGAAGCAATCCTCATCAACTAAAGCATTGTTCTGCACAAAATCAAGAAGCCCACCGAGTCCGCTCAATACTGCAATAAATCAGATTCTTAAGGCATGCTAAATCGGTATGCATTCAGCTGCTATTCTTGAGAAGGAAGTAAGAGATTTACGTTATCTGAATGCAAAGCAGAAGCAGAAGCGTACACAGTCTAGAAGGCAGATACCTCATGAAGAAGGCCTCCTCAATAGCTCCAGCACCCCCGGCCAAGACGGCCTTCACCACCTTTACAGCCGCGCGCACGAGGGCTTTACTGAAGTGTGATGCCTGTGGAAATGAAGGACACAAGAGAAATACATGCCCAGATAGACCTAGATAGCTTAATTCTTAATTAATTGGCGTTTTGGTTGAGCAAAATTGATTTAATTACTATAAGTGGGAAACGGGTGCGCAGCTCGGTGGTGTGCACAGCTCGGTAGTGGATTACGTCAACGTAACCTACTAGCGAGCGGCCACTACAAGCCAGCGGCCACCCGGAGTATTGCATACAAATTGGCACTTCTCAGGACCTCAAAATCACAACTAAAGTTATAAGTGTTCTGTTAAAGGTCATAACATCTAATATTGATGCATTGTAGAAGCCTCTTTGTTTTGTCTATAACGTTTAGAATTCTTTTATCATCTGAAATACAGTGTTATTCCCAATACAGCTGTATTTAATGCTGTCTCTATGTATTGAAAAGAACTGAATATGTTATGAAATTTTGGGGTTAACCTCTGCTTGTGTACGTCGAAATAACTGATATTCCAATTTTCAGGCCCTACCAATGTGTCATTGTAGAGATATTGAGGTCTTAAAAAGTGCTATTTTGTATGCAATACTCCAGGTGGCCGCTGGCTTGTAGTGGCCGCTCGCTAGTGGGTTATGTTACTTTAAAGTTAGCGCCTGGTTATTCAGGTGTGCCGATTGCCACCAGCCGCGGTCTTGGCGCGGAGCTTCAAAACACTTCAACACTTCCTCTCCCATTCGCAGCGCAGCCAGGACAGCTCTTTTTCTTTTTCTATACCCTTTTTCCTCGACTAAATACTGGCTCTCTATTCCTGTTCTTGCTGGACCATCTCGAACTCCTGAAACGAGGGCTCCCGAGAGCCATATTTGACCGTTGACCAGAAATACGCCGCAAGCTCATTCGCGTCCTAAAGGCTGCTACCTGGCTTTCTCCTGTGACCTTGGGATCAGCATTAATATCTACTATACCGAATTCCGTATATTAATTGACGACCCAACCTTTCGGTAACATCCACCACATACACCTCCCGAACCCATACTGACCTTGCGCTTCCCTAAAATAATCAGTCAATCAACCGAAATGGACCACAGGACCTTCATCTCAGACACCCTCCTCCGCCTCACCGGCGCCTCAGAACCCACAATCATTGACTTCATACTCGCAACAGCATCCTCCGCCAAATCCGCCCCCTTATTACAAGACAAACTCGTTCCATTCCTGGACGGTAGTCCCGACGACGTTGGCGCGTTTTGTCGCGAGTTATTTGCGCGGACGAACTCTACGAAGAGTGCAACGGCACCGGTACAAGCGGCGAAGGAAAAGGATGTGTTGAAGAAGAAATATAAGCTTGTGGATATGGGTGAGGACATGGCCGATCTGGGGTCATTTGGGCCGGTGAACGTTGAAGCGGATCGGAATAAAGAGAGACGGAGGCGGGGGGAGAATGAGAGTCGGAGCCGGGGAAAGGAGAATAGGAATGAAGGACGGAGCGGGAGCAGATTGGAGAAGGATGAGAGCCGGAAACGAGAGCGCAGTCGGGAAGACGGGCGGGATCATCGGTCCAAGAAACTGCGCAGACGGGATGTGGATGATTTCGAAGGTCGTTGGGGTGATGAGGAGATTCCCGAGGAGGAGCTGTATGAGGAGGCTGAGGAATTCGGGGAGTCGCCTGCTAAACGTACACGGTTGGATGATGGGTCTGCATCGCCTCGATCAGATGCGTCTGCGGACTTGGATCCCCAGACGAAGCAGGAGGTGCAGCGACAGCGAGATTTGCAGGAGCGGGATGAATTCGCGAAACGTCTGGCCAGCAAGGATGATAGTAAATCAAAGAAGATCGTCGAGGATCGGACGAGGTCTGGTGAGGCGGCGCGTCGACGGGCGTTGGCTGATGATGCTTCTTCGAGGGCGTCCGCGATGCCGGAACTGAGAATGCGTTCGCGACAGGAGTACTTGAAGAAGCGAGAGACTGAACGGCTGGCGCTGCTGCGGAGACAGGTTGCGGAGGAGACACAAGAATTACGAGAGAACCCGAGCCTGACGCGCAAGGAGAAGGAAGAATTCGCTAGAAACCGCGAAGTGCTTCAGATCGCCGAGGAACGGTTACGAATTGACGACTACCGAGATGGTTACATGATGCCAGAAGACTACATTACGGAGAAGGGCAAAATCGACCGCAAGAAGAAGGAAGACGCGCTATATAAGCGGTATGTTGATCGCGATGAAATGGGCCATGAACGGTTCGTTACGGAGCATGAGGAGTGGGAGATGGAACAGACGGCCAAGGCCAAGGCGCAGATAAAGAAACCCGAATTTGTCGATGAGGGAAACTACGAATATGTCTTTGATGATACCCAGCAGATCAACTTCGTCACAGACACTAAGCTCGAGGGCACCCAGAAGCCCATGACAGGCGAGGAGCGCATGTTCCAGGAGAAGCTCAACGCTGCGGAGCAGAAAGCGGCGTCGATCGAAGAGACCCGGAAGAGTCTCCCTATCTACCAGTTTCGAGATCAGATTATCCAGGCTGTTCAGGAGCATCAAGTTCTTATTATCGTTGGTGAAACTGGTTCCGGAAAGACGACCCAGATCCCGCAGTATTTGCACGAGGCAGGGTATACGCAGAACGGGATGAAGGTTGGTTGCACGCAGCCTCGACGTGTGGCCGCGATGAGTGTTGCATCGCGTGTAGCAGAGGAAATGGGTGTGAAAATAGGCAACGAAGTCGGTTATGCTATCCGGTTCGAGGATAACACCAGCGACAAGACCACTCTCAAGTACATGACGGATGGTATGCTTCTGCGAGAGCTGCTGACAGAGCCGGACCTTGGTCAGTATTCCGCGCTGATGATCGATGAGGCGCACGAGCGGACGGTGCCAACCGATATTGCTTGTGGTCTGTTGAAGGATATCGCGAAAGCGCGGCCTGATCTCAGACTTCTCATCTCCTCTGCGACAATGGATGCGCAGAAGTTCCAGAAATATTTCGATGATGCGCCCATCTTCAACATCCCCGGACGACGGTATCCCGTCGACATCCACTACACATCGCAACCAGAAGCGAATTTCCTGGCTGCGGCTATCACAACGGTGTTCCAGATCCACGTCACGCAGGGACCTGGTGATGTCCTGGTGTTCTTGACGGGTCAAGAAGAAATCGAGGCAGCCGAGCAGAGTTTATCGGAAACAGCGCGGAAACTAGGAAGTAAAATCCCCGAGATGATCATCTGTCCGATCTATGCAAATCTGCCGTCCGAGCTGCAGACGAAGATCTTCGAGCCGACTCCGCCAGGTGCACGGAAGGTCGTACTGGCCACGAACATTGCGGAAACGAGTTTGACGATTGACGGTATTGTCTACGTTATCGATCCAGGTTTCGTGAAGGAGAATGTTTTCAACCCGCGAACAGGCATGGAAAGTTTGGTCGTGGCGCCATGCTCGCGGGCATCGGCTAACCAGAGAGCTGGTCGTGCTGGTCGTGTTGGACCAGGCAAATGCTTCCGCTTGTATACCAAGTGGGCGTACCATAACGAATTAGAAGAGAGCACAACACCTGAAATCCAGCGGACGAATCTGACCAGTGTGATTCTAATGCTCAAATCGCTCGGTATCGACCAGCTGCTAGACTTCGATTTCATGGACCCTCCACCAGCAGAGACGATCATCCGCGCACTGGAACAGCTCTACGCACTGGGCTCCCTGAACGACCGCGGTGAGTTGACAAAGATCGGACGGCAAATGGCCGAATTCCCCACCGACCCAATGCTCGCCAAAGCAATTCTCGCTGCAGACCAATATGGCTGCGTTGAAGAAGTCCTCTCCATCGTCTCAATGCTTGGCGAAGGCAGCGCGCTCTTTTTCCGTCCCAAGGACAAGAAAATCCACGCCGACAGCGCGCGCAACCGCTTCACTATAAAGGACGGCGGCGACCACCTTACCCTACTCAACGTGTGGAACCAATGGGTCGACAGCGATTTCAGCTACGTCTGGGCGCGCGAGAACTTTTTGCAACAACGCTCTCTCACCCGCGCGCGCGACGTGCGCGATCAACTCGCCAAGCTATGCGACCGTGTCGAAGTTAATGTCAGCACCTGCGGAGCGTCCAATATTGTGCCCATCCAGAAAGCCATTACTTCTGGGTTCTTTCCGAACGCGGCAAGATTGCAGCGTGGAGGCGATAGCTACCGGACTGTCAAGAACGGACAGACAGTATATCTACACCCTAGTAGTACGCTGTTCGAGGTGAACCCAAGGTGGGTTATTTACTTTGAACTGGTATTGACGAGTAAGGAGTACATGAGGAGTAATATGCCGTTGCAGTCAGAGTGGCTGGTGGAGGTTGCGCCGCATTATTACAAGAAGAAGGATTTGGAGACACTCGGGGTCGAGAAGAAAGTTCCTAAAGGGCAGGGAGCAGCTGGAGAAAAGAGTCGCATGTAATTTTGTCCATAGCGTAATTTTAATAGAGTGCATGCCAGTCATCGGAATGCAAAGAATCAAGATTAGGTTATCTCGTTATCTCGTGCTTGATTGCGATCATCTGTCAATCCGTCGCTCTCGTTGCTGGGTGGTCCAGCCTCATTGTTTTTACTGTCTCAACATTTCCTATTCGGTCCTTTCTTTGTTGTGTGTGCTCCCCTGAATTCCTTTTCTGTTCTTCTCCCATTGCTCTGTTTTTTTCAATCCTTACCTTCATTCTACCATTTTCCACTCTCCACTTCCTTTTTGGTTGTCTTGCATTGGTTCCTGACGCTACGTTGTCCCGTCGACGGCTTCTCGCATCGCATCGCATCCATCGCATCCATCGCATTCATTGCATCCTCAGACAGTGTCGCATACTTACATTCGATCCTCAATCCGATCCGTTTATTTTCGTTTTCATGTTATCGCCGATTAGCTTCCTCCGTTCAATATCCTATTGACATTGACCGTGCTATCCCAAAACGGAGGACGGCTTGCCGACCGCAAGCGTCGTCCCTCTGCTCATTCTCACTGCTGGACAGTGAACATTAAAGAATAATAAACCCCCAAGGCCAACATGGACCCCTCCATCCTCCCCCGAGATGACGCCTCCGGCCGCCCACCCATCTACAAAGCAATTGGCATTTCCCTGGCCGTCGCATCAGGCCTCTTCATCGGCGTCTCTTTCGTGATTAAGAAAATCGGACTGCTAAAAGCGAATGCGAAATACAACGAAGAGGCCGGCGAGGGATATGGCTACCTGCGCAATTTCTGGTGGTGGACTGGGATGACGTTGATGATTGTTGGGGAGATATGCAATTTTGTTGCGTACGCTTTTGTCGATGCTATACTTGTTACGCCGTTGGGTGCACTGGCGGTTGTGGTGACTACGATATTGTCTGCGATATTCTTGAAGGAGAGGTTGAGTTTCGTTGGGAAGGTGGGCTGTTTCTCGTGTATTGTGGGTTCGGTGGTGATTGCGATGAATGCGCCGGAGCAGTCGTCTGTCAGTGATATACAGGATATGAAGAAGTATGTAATCACGCCTGGGTTTCTGTCCTATGCGGGTGTGATTGTGCTTGGTTGTGCGTTTACAGCATTCTGGGCTGGTCCGCGGTGGGGAAAGAAGAATATGTTTGTGTATATCAGCATTTGCAGTCTGATCGGCGGATTGAGTGTGGTTGCGACGCAGGGACTTGGGTCTGCGATTCTGGCGCAGATCAATGGCAAGTCGCAGTTCAAGGAGTGGTTCCTTTATGTGTTGCTGGTGTTTGTCATTGCGACGTTGCTGACTGAAATCATCTACCTGAATGTATGTTGGACAGCGCCAGCTGAACTTCGGCTTCTGTGACAGGCAAGCTGACAATTTGACAGAAAGCATTGAACATCTTCAATGCCGCCCTCGTTACCCCAACTTACTACGTGTTTTTCACCACCTGCACAATTGCTACCTCCGCCGTCCTTTTCCAGGGCTTCCAAGGCACCGGCAAAGAGATTGCAACAGTCGTCATGGGTTTTCTGCAGATATGTGCGGGTGTCGTCCTTTTGCAACTATCCAAGTCAGCGAAAGATGTCCCCGACGCGGCTGTCTTCAAGGGCGATCTCGATCAGGTGCGTGAAGTAGCCACGCAGGAGGAGAGTGAGACGGAACCCAAGGCCGATTCGATTCGCGGAGCTGCTGCTATCGTACGGCAGTTGTCTAGTACGAGACGAAAAGGGGAGGAAGAGGAACTCAGACGGTATCTCAGAGAGAGAAATGAAGATCTCAAACCTCCGGGTGAAAACGAAATCGTTGAGTGGGATGGCTTGAGACGAAGGAAAACTGTCCTGAATGGTGCGAGGTCACATACGCCAGGCTCAGTTAAGAGCTCGCTTCCACCATTAGGAATGTCACACATTCCAGAAGAAGAACAGGGCCAAAATGAAGACAGACTCAACCACAGCTTCATCGAGGGCATCCGTTCCCGAGCATCCAGTTTTCTCCATCCTCAATGGCGTCCGATCAACGATGACGACGGAACAATGCCACCAGATACCACCGACTTCGCCTACACACGCAGTCCTACCCCACAAGCAACACCAAAACCGGTATACAGTGGTGGAAAACGCCAATTCTCATTCAACACCGTCCTCAATCGCCTTAAATCCCGTCCCTCCAGCCCAGCACACGGCATCCTCTGCTCAACACCAACATCCGCCGAAAAAGAGGCACTCAAAAACGCCACAGAAGAGGAACGTCTCGGTCTCGTGCTTGGTGGCGAATCGCACCATCCTGAAGACGACGAACTAAACGAGCGTCTAGCACGAACAGAATCGGTGTCCTCTGCTGATTCTAGTCTAGGCGGCGGACAGGCCATGATGGATCGTCTGCATCAGTCGCTTGACGAGGCGACGAGGATCTATCAGAGTCCAAAGCCGAAACAGAATCAGGTCTCTGTGTCGACTGTCTCAACTGCGCTGGGGGCTCCTTTTGAGGGGAATACGGTTTATCCTTTATCTTGTTCGCAGCCGCCATCGTATAGCACGTTACCACAACCTGAGGCTGTGCCAACGCAGCCACAAGCGCAGAGGTCAAATCCATTACCTCCAGTTCCGCCTGAAAGCCCACTAGTCGCTGCAGGAGGTGATTCGCATGTGCGGGTTGAACTGCGGTCTCCGTATAGTCCTGTGGGGTCAGATGTGTCCAGCCGCGGACGGGGTGGATGGCGTCGAGAGGACTATTGATTGCTATATGAATAATGATTGATGATGGTCATGTTAAACTGATCACGTCATGTTGTATATAATACGTTAATGTGTATATGAGGGTATCATGATAGAACAAAATAGAATCATCTCAGCACCCCAAGAACAGATGGCTGTTTGCCTAATCTTATGGCAAACTTCGTTTCCGATAGTCGTTTTTCCGCTTTAATACTCTCGAACGCCCTACCAACGTTAGCATCAACCTACTCCAAACAAGACAGATGATAGCTACCATTCAACCCCCACAATCTTAACACCCCTCGCACACCTCTCGATCTCCTTCTGCAACTTTCCTGCCGCCAATCCTCCACCAGCACCTTTATTCGCACCATTATTCGGCTTTCCGATGATAACATGCGTAACTGACCGAGCGAAGACGAGCGAGAGTTTCGCGCCGTTAGACACGAGAAGGCGCTTAAGTTTGTGGTCTGAGATGAGCGGCATTGTCGAGCCGTTGAGGTAGATTGTTGTTCCGGTGAGTATCTTTTTGGATGTCGGGGTGATAGATGCAGGTGTTGATGCGGGCGCGGGTGTGGCTGCATTTGCATGTGTAGCTGTATCTGTATCTGTGTCTTTATGTACAGTTGTAACAGATATATCCCGGTTCGCGTCGTGTGTAGATGTACTTGTACATGCAGATGTAGGCGTTAGCGTTAGCACAGGCATATGCGTGGATATATCGGACGCATCCCCTCGAAAACATTTTGATTTCCCACCCATCTCTATCTCACATGAACCATCCCTCCTCTTCTGCACTCCACCCATAAAATCCGTAATCTCCCTCCCTTCCTTTCCCTTTCCTCTCCCCTCCTCCCTATCCATCATCACCCACTCCCCCTTCCCCCATCCATTGTAGTCAGCATTACAATCTCCAAAAATAAACTGTCGGTGTAACTTTTCTGTCCTCGAATCTCGCCAGGCGGTGGTGTGCGAGAGCGTGGGTCCGTCAGCGCGTTGGTGGCCTGCTGAGGCGGAGGACCAGGGGTCAGAGGTTTGGTGGTTTTTTGGTTGTGGTGGTCGTTCCGGGGGCATTGCTTCTGGTTTTGGGTGTTTGGTGGTTGTGTTAAGTGACACTGAATTGGTGAGGTGAGGTGAAGGTAAAAAGCGAACCATGGGTGGAATGCTGATGTTTTTCTGTTTTGGGTTAGTTCCTTGCATAATTTGAGTTAGTCATTCCAGAGTACAGTATTTCATTGTACCTAAATTCATACATACGTGATTGCTTAATGATGAGCTGTGTATGCCCTTTATATCTATATATAACAACAAGAGCAAAAGTGATCATTACGAGTTTAGCAACATAATTCTCGTAGACAGGCAGCGGAGCGGAGCGGGACAAGAGCGGAAGCACTGTAGCCTATTCACGATTGCCTATTCATATCTAGAAACTTGAATTCGCTTTAAACAGCTCTATCTACACTCTCCACAAAAATACAAATACACCAATATGAAACCCATATCTATCACGACAACCGCTGCCCTCATCATCTCAACGCAAGCTACAGCTAAACCAACATCCTGTTCCACCGTCTCCCCAGTGACACTCACCTTCTACGGATGGCCCGATAACGACCCGCCTAGTGCGGAGATAGCGTATGATTGTGGACGAGGCTATGAAGCCGGAGGTACGCGCTTTTACTCACTATTGAGTGAGTATGAATTAACAGGTGTATGCAGGAAACGGGACATACGACAATCCTCTAACAGCTGCAAGTGCGCCGGGTGAATTTGATGAATGCGAGATTGTCTATCTGCCGTATATTCAGAGATATGTACGGTTTGAGGATACATGCGCGGCGTGCAGTATGTTTTCCTATGTTTATACATATGTAAATGTATATATATGCAATGCACGTGCATGCGTGCTAATGAAAAAGCAGCCACGAACTGGGATAAAAAGCAACACCACATCGATATCTGGATTGAATCAACGGAGTTTGATGAAAGTGGAAAGGTGCTGGGCTGCGAGGATACTTTGACGCCAAAACATGGGATTCGAGTGGTTCGGAATCCAGGGGAGAAGCTTAGGGTTGTTGGTATGTCTCCGGGCACCGCATACAGGAGGTAGATCTACAGTATGTATGCTAACAAGGTTTAGAGAAGCCGCTATATGCAGATGGAAGGTGTTATATCGAGCTTGCAGGGTATAGCAATACGGAGTCTTGTGCTGATGCTGGTCCTGGGTCGCTTGATGTCGGGGATGAGCATGACCACGAGCATGAATATGAAGGCGATGATGACGAAGACGGTGAAACGGTACGTATGCACTCATCCTACACTATAACATCCACTGACCATATTAGACTTCCTCAGCAAAATCCATATCTAATTCAGTCCGAGATTCTAACCTTGTAAGTACTCCGTACCATGCTTCCCGTCAGATATATGCAGCTAACCAAATAGGGATTCCTCGTGCTCGCCGTTGCTTATTTCCTTTTTCAGTAATGCACAGGGTACCTAGCTTATACTTGCTTTAATGAATGCGAGATCGGTTTCATATATAAGTCAAATGATATAGATCGACTACTTGCAGTGATGCCAGTATGCATCTTCCCGTCTACACTTATACAGAATTAGTCAGACGCATAAATGAATAATAACAAACCTCGGAGGACTTCTCTCCTCCGGCCAACCCCGAGTATTCTGGATTACTCGCCCGAGTAAATCCCCAGTATAACACTAATAATGTAGAGGCCCGATGACAGAGTGTCCTGCATGCAGCAAGGCAGAAATACGGTGAATCTAAAGTATGGCACGGGGTATACCTCCCCTCCAGAGAAGTACTCCGTACATAGTGGCTGCTACGTCACGGTGGCTGACAGATGTCAAGCGGTATGCAATCCATTTCACACACCGGCATTGGATCAGATCAGATGGGGACGGAGACGGAGATGGAGATGGAGGGGGAAAAGATGGGACGATGGAGGGATTGATGATCTGGCGGCAAGACTCGCATATGCAGCGGGTGTATGCATTGATAGTAGTAATCTACACTGAAAAGTGAACAGTCCAGAACATGGATAAGAAAAGTCCAAGCAAGGAGGGGTGGGTGGTGGAGGGGGGCAAAGAGGAGCAAGAGAGGGATGACAACTCACTCGCTTCTGACGTGGTCGCGTCCACCGCCAGTCATGCCGCGTCACCTGACTGTTACACTGTATTGTCTTACCGTACAGAGTCAGAGGAGTGGTAAAGTACTCCGTACTACAATGAATTGGCGATTCATGACTGACCATTGCTTGTTAGGTGTTTATATATCCAGGGAGATAAGCAGTTAGAAATGTAGGTACTATGCATGTGAGGTAAAGGGTCACACAACTGCACTTGAGAGAATTTGGAAACAGCCAGTGTTATGCACCACGGATAGAGCCGTGGCAGCTGCAGGTACAGCCGTACTGTTTCGTACTTGTACAGAGTACAGAATCATTAAGAATTTTTACAAAGTCCTCTGTACAGAGAGTCAGTCATGGATGCCCGAGTCAGAGAACGAGATGATTGGCGGAGGATCACCCATAAATACCCGACTTGCATGAACCTGTACGATACATGTGTGTAAGTACAGACAGTGTACCGGTACTGTAAGTAACACTGCACGCGCCGATCCTGTGATGAGAGTGGGGCCTGTAAGCGCCAAGGATTTCCCCTCTTTGATTCCAGGTAGTGATTGGCCGCTGCAACGCCTGAAATATGGCTGGCCATGGCTGGCCCGCTGATCTGCTATGCGTAGCCGGCGGGTGTCGGGCCGTGATGCTACATCTCTACTTACGGAGTACAAGTACATGCTTTATCAAGTAGAGTATGTACGGAGGAGTAATATTCTACTCTCTACAAGTACTCTGTATACAAGTGTATGATGATAACGGTCAACGATTATGGTATCTATACTGATAAATGGTTAGGTGATGCGTTGTCCCCACGCAAGGGGTTAGAACCGGTCAGCCGGTGAACAAGCCTATCAGAAGAGCCAGCGAAAGCAGGGATAGGGTGGTTTCAATTGTGTGACGGGGCCAGGAGGAGAGCGGTGAAATAATATCCCTTGCTTGCTTGCCTTGCCAGATGGAAGATTCAATATAATACCTGGACTGGCGATCCCAGGGTGCCCGTATCGTGGTGAGTTCTGAGCCACTGGTTCTCTGAATCCTTGTCAAACTTCTCATGTCTGTGCGACAGTATGATACGGTAATACGCGGGCGCTAATGGATCGTAGATCTACTCTGTACTTGTACATAGTAGAGCAAGTATTCAATCGAGCACTAGAGATGGGAGTGTACTAGTACTAGTACATACAAGTGCTCTGTACGGAGTACAGAGCACTTGTATGTATGTACAGTAATGGCCGTTATGCATCGGGCAGCTGCGCGTAGTACCCAGAACTGGGACTAGCATCATCCCGGCAGCTCAGGTCGATCGAATTACTTACAGGTGATCTGACAAATTCAATCCTTGTATGGTCCTTGCTTCTATCAATTGAGTATGTATCTATCTGTATCTGTCTGTACTCCGTATGAAGAGAAAAGGACTCTCTGTAAGCGTCTAGCGGTGACCTGCGGGGACAGTGCGTGAATTCTAGTTCGACAGCTTTGCTAGTTCTTCCCTGTCTTTCCGAAGAATATTGTTGAAAATCCACTTCTAATAATTTATTATTATTATTATTCTAGTTCCGGAGAGTGGCACTGGCACTAGTATCTGATGGCAGCTCTTCCTCTGTTGGGTTTAGAGTCTTGTCCACCGCCCGCTGGTCTTGTCTGCCAGTGAAAAAGACCGCTCTGACCGGACTGAGAGAGCATCACCTCTTTTTTCTTCTCTTTCTCTTTCTTACATATATTCTTTCTATCTTCGTACATTGTTTATTCGATTCCTTCAAGGACTCTTGGTCGGAATAGAATTCACGTGCAGGTAAGTTTGATGATGATTGTTATGTTATGATTGTTTCTTTTTCGCGTCGCGCCTTGCTGCATCGAGTCTATCCACAATAATCCCTTCCGAACGACGGCAGAAGACAACCGACAGAGACAGACAGCAGACAAGAGACAGAGACAAGCAGCCGACGCACATAGCAAACTCAATCAAGCGGTGTCCCAAAATATCTTTATCCCTTTCTTCATTACTGCGTTGTTCGGTGATGATTCCATTGCATGTTGCCCTCCAGACTGCCATCACCGCCATCCTCATCTGAACAAGTGGCTCTTTTTATTATTATATGTTTTTTTATTATTATTATTTTTTTTTTTTTTTAAAAAAAAAAAAAAAATAAGAAAAATTTCTTTTTCTTTGGTTTTATTTTGGTTTTATTTCTTTTTATCGTTATTACTTTCTTGAATTATTGTCATTACTACCAATTGTTGTGGCTCTACCGTTCTTCCCGCTCACTGGGTCGATCGCTCCGCTCGCAGTTCTCTTTCTTATATCTACCACTCGTCCTTCTACCACGGTTCATTCCATCAGACTTCTGTCTACTGTTCTGTGTTCTAAAAAAGAATCACATCCACATACCGCTCTCCATACATACAGATACAGATACACACACTTACATCCACGCTTATCGGATCTCCTGCGTTTGCTGCTCCTGCTGCTGCACGGGCCCAGCCTCCAGCTGTCTCTCTCTGTCGGTCTACTGTCGGTGTCTCGCTGCATCATCCCTTCGTTTGTTCGCCTCACACATACTTCCTTCTTCCTCCACCTCCACCTCTTCCCCATACATACATATATCTACTGCCCAACCCCCATCTTGTCTCGCTCTGTTGCTTGCCTCCGTCTCGCATGATCTAACGTTGTTACGATTTCTTCCTTTTTTATTTTGTTTATTTATTATACTTATACTTTTTTTCTTCTTAACTTAGAAAAAAGAGACTGCACGATTGACGCCCTGCTTACGACCTGTTACGATTCTCGCCTTTAGATCTGCTGCTGCTATACATACAACGTACATCCACTTCGCATCGTCTGTCCTCCTTCAATTTGACGACTGAAACGTGACCCATGAACTTTTGCCTCTTCTAGCCTTGCCTCTTCATGGTTCCTTGCTGGTGATCTCAATTATTACCATCACCTCCCAGAAAAGCTTAGATTTCTTGCATCTTTTCCAGCGTCCTTCGAGCGTTTTTTAACGGTTACGACCTGCCACGATCTACGCCACGACTGCACAGCCTTTGCATTTTCTTGCATCTGTTTGGCATCATCTTTTTCCTTTTTCCTGCCAGCCATCTTTTGTGTTTGATTCTTATAACCGTGCATGCCGATACTTCTTCGGTTCTTTACCACTGCACTTCTCACATCTCGTTGAAATATACGGCGTGTCGAACATCTTTTAGTTCGACAGCCTTCCAAGCATTCTTGCTTGTTACCCTTTTTCTAGCCGGTTCTCTGACCAACCGAAAAACTGGAGCTCCCGTCGATCTCGCAGGTCCATATGAGAGGTCCTGCTGAAATCCCTTACTACAACCCTCACGCTGCTGAACGGCCGTTGTTGCCCGGTGACAAACTCCCTGCCTTGAGCCTGCCCACGGCCTCGCAGTCTGCCTACCGGACCGCCTACCCTGACCCGTCCATCACCGGCTCTCACACTTCGAGTACGCGCACCAGTCTCTCTGGTCCCACCGCTGCTCTCCACGACAATCGCACCCCGCCGCCCTCTGCTGATCTCGCTACTAGCGGCTCTGCGGATTATACAGTGCCCTCCACTGTCAGTGAGAGCTACTACCCTCCTCCTCATCCCATCAGCAGCATGAACCACACCCCTCCATACATGGACGTTCACTCGTCGCACTTGTCATCTGCTCAGCCGTATGCTTCGCAAGCTGCCACGGCTGGTGGCATGTCTCATTACTCTTACCCGGGACAACCCCCGGTCTTGCAGCCGGCCTCGACTACCTACGGACCCGCCAGTTCGTACTCGCAGTATGCCTACCCTGGGGTAACCTCTCCCCAGTCTGCCACTCAGCCACCTACGACCTCCATGACTGCCGCCCAATTGCTGCCATTGCCAGGTGAGTTTTCTTTCACATCAATATTCCTTTACCATACTAACTGGAACAGCTGTCACCAATCCCTCTGTGGCACCACCGTACGGAAACACTAGCGGCAGCCCGACGCAGGGATATGTGTATGATACCACTGGTCAGATTGCGCCTCCCGGGGCCAAGCCACGTGTGACGGCCACTCTGTGGGAAGATGAGGGCAGTCTTTGCTATCAAGTTGAATCCAAGGGTGTCTGTGTTGCACGAAGAGAGGGTAAGACAAGTCTTGCACCATGCTCTAACGACAGAGGCTAACATGTCCAGATAACCATATGATCAACGGTACCAAGCTGCTCAATGTCGCTGGCATGACTCGTGGTCGCCGTGACGGTATCCTGAAAAGCGAAAAGGTCCGTCATGTGGTCAAGATTGGTCCTATGCACTTGAAGGGCGTGTGGATTCCATTTGAGCGGGCTTTGGAATTTGCCAACAAAGAAAAGATCACGGATCTGCTGTATCCCCTGTTTGTGCATAACATTGGTGGTCTGCTGTACCACCCTACCAACCAGACCCGGACCAACATGGTCGTTCAAGAGTCGCAGCAGCGACGACTGGAAGCCCCTCAGCTTACCCGGACCCCGGGACCACAGTCGTCTGCCCTGCATCATCACCACGCACTGCAGACACCAGTGCCCTCGCATCTGCCTCCACACAGCATGGCGTCGCAGCCGGGCCGACCGGCCCTTGACCGGGCACACACCTTCCCTACTCCTCCGGCCAGTGCATCGAGTCTCATGGGCATCACGAACCAGAACAGTTCATATGAGTGGGGCAGCCAAGTGCAGAACTCGCAGCCGCTGTCCATCGATACGACGCTGAACAACGCGCGGTCTATGCCCACCACACCCGCCACGACTCCGCCAAGCAGCCTGCAAGGGATGCCATACCAAACCAGCCAGCCAGCATATGACACGAAGCCGTATTACTCGGCAGCCCCGGCCTCTCACGCGCAGTATGCTCCTCAGCACCCATTGACGACGTACGGACAGAGTCTGCCCTCGTCTACATATGTGAAGAGTGAAATGGGTCCTCCATCGGCACGAAACCCGCCGGAGAGTGAGACTGCTGATGTCAAGCCGCCGGCTAATGGTCAGAACACCGAGGCTGAGCAGGAGTCTGAGTACGTGCAAGACAGCGGTAGCTACAGCAGTGCCAACCGCGGGTCGTACACGTACACCACCAACCCGTCGGTGAGCACGTTGACGGGGGAGCATTCCCAGCTGACCCCCGAGCTGAGCTCTCCATCTCAGCAGAACGGGTCGGGTCGCATGACCCCTCGCACCGGTGGTGCCCCCCCCCCTCAATGGACCGGGTACAATACGCCTCCGCGCCCGGCTGGCGCAGGCAGTCTTTACAACATTGTCAGTGATACTCGCGGCACGCCGGCCAACGGCTCAGAATCTTACTCGGTCGCATCCAACTCCGCTCCGACATACTCGGGGATGAATGGATCGTTGAGTGCTGGCAGTAAGCGTATGCGCGAGGACGACGACGTGGACCAGGTCGTTCGTCCGGACAGTCGGGGTACCGACTATGACAGCAAGCGACGAAAGACCATCACCGAGGTGAACGGTCCTCTCGTTGGACCGCCTCTGATGCAGCCCATGAAGGCCGGTGGTGTTCGTCGTTGTTAGTTTTCTTTTCTGGGATTTGCTGGACAAATGAAATGAAATGGGATTGGGTACCGGTGTTGGTTGAATAGACCACGTTTTTTATATTATTTTCTTTTTCTTCCGTCGTGTTTTAATCTCTTTTCTTGCGGATGGATATGGATGAGCTGTGCATTTGGGCTAGCGTGCCCTTGTTTCTTTTTCTCAAGCCTGGTCAGCGTTATGGTGCTCTTGGTCTCATTTGGCATGTGCTTGTATCTGAAGGGCTTACGACCATGATGTTACGAATTTCCTAGATGTTTTGATTTAGCATGGTCTATTGACCTATAAAAGGGTGGTTACAACAGTACCTGCAATGTAGTTGCGCTTGTAGGACCGGGATTAAGTAGAAAATACAAACTGATTCTGTACATACAGGGTATAATTAACCCACAGACAATAGCAGTAGCATTATGTGTACACGCTTAAAACCAAACAAGAATCCATGCAATCACAACACCATAACCTCGATCATGAGACAAATTACAGCTTAGCAGCATCTTTGACCTCCCCAACCTTCAACTTGGGCGTATACTTCTTCAACACGTTTTCGTTGTGGTACTGCCATCATGGTCATATTAGCCTCATCCTCAACCATCGCATCGCAACCACAATCCAGCATATGCCGTTGCAATCTGTATCCAGGGGCAGGTAGTACCTTCCAAAACTGCTTCGACGCATCCTTTCCCGCAACACGCTTAAGAATCTTCGCACCACCGGGATGCTCGTCGACGAAATTCGTGACGTCGTAGACGTTGCTGTCGATGATGATGTACAGGCCCTTGTCGGGGGTCTTATGCGCGGCGACATCAGCGGGGGTGAAAGATTGGGACATTTTGTTTATTCTATTTCGGAGTATTGGGATTGCGTGGACAAATTCGAGGATGTAAGAATGATGTTGTGGTAGTGGTTTGAAAGGTGTTAAGGTGTTGAAGGAATCCGGGATCTGGGGTCGGCCGAGTAGCGAGGCTCGGAATATGGAGACCGAGCGGAGACTTTGACGGGGTGGGAAATGCCGAGGTTAAAGGTCATTTGCCGCGGTCAGCTATTTGTGTGGGTTTTTATTGGCTACGGATAACTGATTAGTTAGTATGGAAGATGGAGGGTATTAAAGGATAATTGTGTATTCCAGATTTACCAAGGGTATCCTATCCTAGCACTACCAGTACCGTCATAACAACAGAAATATAGAAAAAAAATGAACGACATCAAACCAGATATCACGAATGCAACGCCAGACTCAAAACACATCCTATGGACAAGAAACAAAACATAAAATAAATCATCGCACATGATAACTAGGCTTCCGCTGCTTATTCACAACCGGCGGTGGCTCGTCCACCGGATATGGAGGCCTCGCTTTACCATTCCCACTAACCATCGTGTCCGGCACTGGCATCATGATCCCGCCTACTTCACTCGGGTCATCCGGATATGGGATGGGGGTCTTGGGGGGCACGGGTGGTGGCATGCCCATGCCCTCGTGAAGATAGTCGCCACTGTGTCGCGGGGAGGAGCCGAATAGGTGAGGGAATTGCTCGCGCTGTTGCTGCGAGGTTGGGCGGCTGCGGTTATGGAAGCTGGAGATGTCGCTGCCGGAGCCTCGCGCTGGGTGTGGGTGGACAGCGTCCTGGGGGGTTGGGTGGGCGGGGAGGGTGTCCTCTGATTGGGACGGTGCGTGGTGGCTCGCGGTGGTCAACGGTGTGAAGTCACCTGGAAGCTCAGCAGGCAGTTCGACAGCCATCGGGTTTGATGGTGGGGGTACGGCGTATGTGGGCGAGTGTGGGGAGAGCAGGTTGAGGTTGATGTCTTCTTGGATACTAGAGGTATCACTGGTTCCGCTCGCAACAGCTGCGTGCGCCGACAGTCGCTGATGCATGCGGTTGATCTTTGCGAATTTGACACCTGCGCCGAGAATCATCTTCTTCACCTCTGGTCTGGACAGATAGCGACGGGTGTTGGTGCTGATGTCTGCCAGACGGTTCCATTCGTTCATGCCAAACTCTCCCACACCGACCTCGACGTTCAGACGGTAGTAGTTGTCTTTGCTGACGTTTCGCTTCGCCAGGTGGTTGCGCAGCATGTCGTTGTGAATACCTTCGCATCCTTCGATTTTGGTAATCAGACGTCGTCGCGCTTCGGCAAAGACACCCAATGCATCACCAAAGAAGTCCTCCCACCACTCGTGTTGCCGGTTGTTGGTGCCCGGCGGCCGCTTGCCTGTTCCCACACTGATGAAGACACCGATCTCTCGTCCGGGCCATTCGTTCACGGTGGCTTCTTCCAATACCTGCGGCGCGGGGTTGTAGGTGCCGGGTCCCTCATCGATGAAAAAGCTTTGTCCGATTTGGATGGGTTTGAAGGCTAGACCGGTGGCGGAGGTAGCTCGACCGGCTTGCCAAATGGTGCAGTCGAACTCGGGAGGTGGTTCTTTTCGCGAGTCATAGGAACGGAGGAAGACGGATGAACCGTTGCGAGAAGTGCCTTTGTACAACGCAGTGACAGCACTACGTGAATTAGCGATACGAATATATAAAAAAGGGAAAGAATCTGAAGAGGGAAGAGCTCACGTCTTGGTACGATACTCCCGGTTGTCATAAAGCAGAGCATCCGGGTTCCCCCACCGCAAACCGTTGATAAACGTAGAATTCCTCTGGCTCACGGGAGTCGACGGATGCGACGGCCCGCGGGCACTGTAACTCCCCCGGCTGACGGTGCGCTGGGGAATTGAATGAAGTGAATTAGGACTGAACGGAGCGCTTGCGATGGAATTGCGATCGCTCGACGCCGGCGTAATATCATTTCCCTCAGCCTCAAACACGGTATGTTCCCTCACACATTCACGGATCGCCTCTTCAAGTTTCGAAGCCTTGAACAGCGTAGACCGATACGGAATCCCAGCAAACGTCTTGTCGGTCTCGAAAACGCGCTTGGTCATGCGCGTGTAGACTTCTTTGCAAGTCTCGAGGTCGAGGCGTAAGCGCCCCAGCATAAGGGCGATCAGACCGCCGGTACCGGTGCCGACGATGAGGTCGAAGTGATCGCATGGTTTGGGGATTTGGTCGCGACGAGGGGCTTTTCCTTCAGATTCGACGTAGGTGCGGTACATGAGTTCCTGGAGGAGGATGAGCATCGAGTATCCTCGGACGCCACCGCCATCGAGCGATAAAACCCGCAACGGGGGGCCCTTTGTTGTGTCTTTGCGATGGAGATTGACCGTGTTCATGTTGATATCCATGTCGGGGTCCATGTTGGCAATCTTTCACCCACTAGGGGAGAAAAATCGATGAGAGAACTTCCTAATAAAAGAAAAGCAGGCGAAATGACGGTGCCTTGACTCTGGATTTCAGCGGACGGAACCGTGGGTCAGGAATCGCGCGGTTATAAATAGTAGTCAGATGACTGCAAGTAAGCAAAATAGATTGTTGTCTTAAAACAATCACGAATAGTAGAAGCAGAGAGAAGAGAGAGTCAAGAGTAGCCAAAAGAATAGGTAGAGAGAAAGTAGAGAGAGGGTAGTGTGTAGCTGAGAGGCAAAACAAGGACGAACTCTTTTTCAGGAACAGCCACACCCACTGTCCACCACACACTGTATAATTCTCCTAACCCTTCTCAATAATCTGCAATAATATTCCGTATGGGTACTAGAGCACTTCTAGAAACCCAACAGAACTCCCAACATCCCTTTACTTGTGTGCTTTCGCTATCTCGACTGGTGGCTTCAGATGACATAATGTGGCGGTGCTCTGCGTCATGGGGCTGTGTTTCCTAATGGGGTAACTGGGTATACCCGAAGTATACGAGCAGAGACTACGATTGGGCATACAAGTCCCCTCAGCTAGGATACAGGTATTGGCATTTGCATATTCGTGACATCAATCCCTGCATACCCCGGATTGTGTATGGGTACGGAGTATGGAGGAGTCTATGTGCAGGGAATAGACCCGGATCCATGGGGCCATTTGGGCAGACTACTTGACCGAAGGATGTAACCGTAAATCCTGACTATTGTCTCAAATATTCCTATGGTAGACCCCGGTAGATACCTCTAGCATTTTGGTGGGTATCAATTGAGTCACCTTCTATGCCTAGCGGTTGCTCAGCATCTTTCAAGACAGTGAGAGACATCGAGCGTCCATTCTGGATATTGACTGGCAATGTTTGAGTCTAGCAAAACCGAGTATAATGCCATTGTGCACTTGGTCAGAAGACAATAAATCGCCCCAATTACTATCAGGTCATTTGAATCAATCCCACAAAGAATACATGGAGAAATCAACTAGATAGATAGCTCCTCACGGGACCATGCCCGCCTCAAGTCTATAAAAGCCGGTCAATCTCCTTCATTTCACTCATTCCTTTCACGCCACTCTCGACGTTTTATTCGAGGCCTGACAAAATGCCAGCCTTCCCCATCCCCAGACCCCCGGTTCAACCACTAGTTCCCTACCTAGACATGGAAGACACCGGACTCCCCTTCGAGACAGCCCTCCGGCGCCTCCACTCCACCCTAACCGAAGCCCTCACCTTCTTCAATCAGCTAAACCACAGTTTCAACCAAGACATCAAGACCGTCAGCAACTATACCAAGACTCCGGTCCTGGACCAGATCTGGAAAGCAAAAGTTGCCGCTGCTAAGCATGGACTTCCTCAGCAGTTGCCCGAGAGTACCTGGCAGAAACACAAAGCTATGCTGAAGGCCAAGATCATGGGTAGCGATGGCAGCGGTGACAACTATGTCAATTCAAGTGCCGTAACCACCGGCTTCCATGACTACATCAAACGCATCGAGAAAGACCTCTTCGAGACAATCCATGCCCGCTGGCCGCGCGGAATCAAGTCAGGTCTCGAACACGAAATGACGTTCAACATTGCGCTTATCTGTCTGAGCTATACGTATCACCGTATGGCCGAGTTTGCGAGCTATCTGCAGCGGTTCGACAAGGAGATCCAGCATATTCATTCTGTGTTCCGGGGTTTTGTGAGGGATGCAGAATTGTTGCAGATTTCGTTGGAGCAAAACTGGGAGTTCTGGCAGCATTGATTTCTGTTTTTTTTTTTTTTTTTTTTTCCGCTTTCTTGTAATTTCCTTTCGGTTGATTGAATTGTATTTGAATTGATAGTTCAACGTCCATAGAGGAAATGAAAGTATTGAAGTTTTAATTGCGGGATATCCACAGCAACTCACGGCGTTTTGAAGCAATATTTTTGTAACAGATAGCTAAACCGAAGTAAGCAAAAGCCAATGAAGTCATGATATCGGCATGGATCCAGCCTCCTATAGACAGTATTCGGGTTTCGTAAGAGACTGATACTGTAGTTGGAGTGCATAGGCGACAAAAGAAATAGTGAAGGAACCCATGACACTGTACAAGAGTACAGTTGGGTTCAACATACACCATCCACCAAAGATGTAGGTGATGAGTATAATTGCCAATAATACCTTGGTTTATTCCAGCTATTTTGGTGGTTAATCAATCTTTTGAGGTGAGTGAGTAGTGTAAGAGATGAATAGTTGAGCCAGGAACCCCTGCCTGTCATAGGCAGCAATGCCGTCGTTTTGTAGCCCGGTATAAAAAACGAACAAAATATCAAGATCTATTTAAGCAGCCACACTGTTTTACGTTAACCAAGAGTCTTCCAAAGGTTCCTTGGCTGTTGGCTTCTCCTCAGAAATCCAAGGCAGCGTTCTTCGAAAAAATCGAAGAAAGGCAGTCTAACCTCCCAGCTTCTTAAGAGCTTCCAGTGCCCGGCCGTGTGGTATGGGTACACAGCCCAACCAATTCCATACACGGTGATTAGAAATTAGTCGTGTGCTAATACGCCAGAGACATACCCTGCTCGTCCCAGAAGTCCACTCTTGTCTCTCCATTCCTAGCCAAAAATCCAGGCGGCAGTGGTTCAAGTGCAGCAATGAGCTGAGCTATATGAGCAGTATCATAAAGATATTCATCGTCATCACGAGGCGTGAAAAGACCCCTGGGCTCTAGGAGATCCTCAAGCCTGTAGATACTTTAAGTCCATGAGAACATTGGTATAAAGACTAGATGAAATAGAGTAAGGCCAACCCTCCAGGCATCAACGGCATAACTCTACCCAGAATGATGCAGCGTTTCCGAGGCTCAATACTTCAAGGGCATGATATTACCAGCATGAGGTCCAGGGCCAATTCTGGCTTCTCCAAAATCAGTTAGCAGCATTGGTCCTACATCAGGTCGCATGATGCGAGAGATCTATGTACGAGTTCAACTAGGCACAATATCCATTGACTTGGTATGTACTTACCTTAGATCCCGGGCTAGCCAGGTCGCCGACAAAACACCGAGTCCAAGCTTTTCGAGTATTTGGTAATGATCCTGAAAAACCTCGCCCAATCGAATAGGATAGAATCAATCAGCGCTGTAACCAGGCAACTCCTCTTCTTCGACAGGTTCATCAAGCTTGATATTCTTGAAACCACTAGTGGGAAGCAACTGTAGCTCCTTTGCCACCGTTGACATTGTTCCTGTGATTGGCTTTGTTGAAATGTTTGGAAAGAGAGAATGCGCCCATCTGGATTGCTCTTGACTGTGGCCCTAGTTTTCGTACGAAAGAAGTCATGTTGATAGCATCTATTGCTCTACTCATTAGAGGAGTTGTAAGCATAACACAATTTATTGAGTTATTTTAGTTTACTGCGCTTATACAACGACACAACATTCTAATATACCGTCCCAGTCTATATCAAATGTGAGGCTGCTATTTCAGAATCCAGTCGCATAAGATCTAACTTGCTATTGTACTGTACCTGGTGCCGTGTTGATAAAAAGGCCTTTAAGGGCTGGGAATTTGTTCCTTTGGTCTCTTGTTTTGCGAGGCAGAATTGACTAGATAAATGACCAGTCCAAGCATTGCGAAATACTTGTCCGCCTGGTCAAAAGCCGTGTCAGAGTAATCAACCGTGACCAGTTGCTCCTCGCCTTGTTTGTACATGTCCACTTGCGTGGAATAATATCCCTTAAAGTGGCATATGATTCTCCACGGTTGCTCTGAGGCCCCATGTCGTAAATCTCCTTCTATGTTAGAAAGGTTCTTCTGCTTGTGAAGTTGCCGGGTAACTCTCTCACGAGAGACTACTCCCTTTCAATACGAATTTTCATCTCATTTATCAGGCATACAGTGCTCGTCGAATACTTTTGACAAACGTTCAGCATTTTTGATAACTGGAGACTCCCTTGTAATCTCTTTGCGAATAATTTATAGCAGTGTCACCGAAGGTCTTTTCAAACTGGTCGAAGGCTATGCGTCTCTTTTCCGACGGAGGTAGGCATTTTTCGAAAGATAGCCTTATTGAAAGGGCGCACTCCAGTTCAAAGCCCTGAGTTGAAATGTACCAACATCGACATATTCAACGGCACTCGTGGCGAGCCAGTCTAGAGGTTCCGCTGTTTCAAGATAGACCTGAACAACCTGCAATTCATCGGATAAGAAGCAGATTTTATCGGGCGAACCAATGTCATGTCTCACAATCAAACGAGTCCTGAAATCATCTGGAACAAGATATTTATGGAATATGGAATGAGATACACAAACTGTAGAGGTCTACTCCTCTTGGCCTCGCCATGCATTTCGCAGCTATAGCACCCTCCAGCCGCACAGGTCTGACACTGGTACCATTGCTTGGTGATTGCTGTATGAATACAGATACTGGAGAAAGTATCTGAGTATGAAGTACACTATAATAGACATATAGCATATTGATTCTGTCATTCATTCTTCCTTGTGCTTTCCAGCTTTCGTGCGAATCAGGCGATAATGAGCCTTTCAGGATTGCCAAAGCAGACGCCATATCCATTCCATTCCAATACAACTGCTCTAAAACCATTGTCAAGGGTTGAGTTTTCGCAATTGGCCCTTCAATTAAAGCCATAATCTTGGACAGCGGCTTGAGTGCAAGCACACTTCTCTCTTCTTCCAAGTACAGCCGGTGCTGTGTCAGGTAAACGGTCGAGTTTAGGAGATTCAATGTCGATTCGGCCTCGACGGGCTCATTTTCACTGGTACTCTCCTTCTGAGAGTTTTCCTGGGTGATGATTCGATAGGTTACTGTGAATTGGAGGCCGAGGGGCATGTCTTCGGAGCAGATGATTCCGTCCCCTTGTGACGTTAATGTGGTTTTGGTAGTCGCGTTTGACGGACGATGGTGAATGTGGTTGAATGCAAGTCTGTAAGTTTTCCCTCGAGCACTTCAGTGGACCAAAACACCTGCACGAGCTCAGAACGGTCCTGTAAGATTCCGAGGACATGTTGTGTATTTAGAGTCTCTGGGACGGAATAGTGCTCTTTTTTGCGATTTTGGCTGAGCAGAAGACTATATCTGGGTTAATCACTTATGGGTATATGTATAATAAAAGGTACTCACCAGGAAGACGCGTTGTTTGGTCGTTCGTACTTGTAGTTGGAAGGAAGTTGGTTAAAAGTCGGAAACTAAACAAAGCAACCGTGGGTAAATTTTGCCTTATTTCCACTGTACTTTTTTCATAGTGGATTGGATCTCTCGGAAAATGTGTGAATATGGCCTAATTGCCTGACATCATGATTATTATACAGTAACTAACAATTATTATCATGCAAATGCCCATCATGCTAACATACAAAGTGGTATCCTAAAAGCCAAACAAAATGCCTCTATAAAAACGAAACGAAAACCAAAACGCATGTACAATTACACTTTACTATCAAAAGCCCTTAAACGGATCCTCAAACTTGGACCCAGACGTTTCAAAGCTCCCCCTCGGCTGCGGATATCCATACCCACTCGACAACCCCGAGCTCCACTGGCTACTCGACGGCTTCCTCCGATGTCTCTGCCCCTGTCTTGAGCTCCCACGCGGCGGCCGATTCGCATCCGTCTGGTCGATAAAGGCCTCCATACGGACTGTCCCAATAGCATCGAAAAAGTTATTCGTCGCGCTGCCGGCCACACTGGATGAAGGGCCGCTGGCCTCAGAAGTGCGCTGGCTGATGCTTGTGCGGGTGCTGCTTATGCCGTTGGTTGGTATTGAGGGTGGGTAGATGGCGTCGAAGGAGTTGTTATTCGAGGCCGGGCCCATGGCGGAGAAGTTGCGCATGGATAATGGTGGTGGCATTCGGGATCCGGTGTTGCTGCGCTTGCGATTGTGTTTGCTCGGGAACATGGGGACAGTTGGGGGAGCGGCGGCATCGAACATTGAGTCGTTGTCATCCATGGGGTTTTCGGGGACTGGGGCGGGTTTGTTGTTGTTGTTGTTGGCGAATGGGAGCTTGGGGTATGCTCGAGGGAACTTGGCTGCTTTGAAGGATTCGCGGATGGGGTTCTTGCGTATACTGCCGGTTGAGGCCGGGGAGGCATTTGTCTGCGCTTGCGGGATTGGCGGGAGGTTTGCGATTTCGTCCAGGCCCATGGAGGAATGGCTAAGGAAGGAGAGGGCTGTGAGCCAGACGTAGTGGCGCTCCATACTTGTGGCGGTGAATTTTAATGCTCGTTGAGGTGTGAGGACCAGGATTGAGCGATTGAATTGGCTTGTTGGGCTAGAGCCCTTGGGCAGAGGGTTGTCATCTTTGACATCAAGGACGGATTGAATCGTGACTGTTTTCAATTAGTATCCTGCTTGAACCGAACAGTGGGAAGGGACTTACACTTCCGACCACTCTTGCCCAACAACGCCGGTCCACTGGTGGGCTGCTTGCTACTCCATATGATAGCCCGCTCATACGGTGCCAACCAAACCCATCTCTTATGCCTCACACCACTATTCGTGATACTAGTCGACACCTCATCTGCATTCTGACCCTCCCAGTTCTCCTTCGGCTCAGAAGAGTTTCCAAACGACTTTCGCCGGACGTACTTAAACATCCACTCGCCAATCATAGTCTGCGCAATCGCGTCGACCACGCTCGTCTGCTGAATCGACGTGGCTGTCGAATCCTGTCGGTCACGGTCGAATACACTGCCACTACCGCTGCCGCTGCCACTGCCACCACCATTGCCATGGTTAACACTATTGACACCACCGTACGCAACATCACGCCATATAGATTGCCTCCGCTGCGCCGGATGCGGCTGGTCTTCGATGATATCATCAAAAGGCAGCGGCGGCCGCCTAGGGCTATCAGCCGAGGAATTCGATACACCGGG
Source organism: Aspergillus ruber CBS 135680 (assembly GCF_000600275.1). Taxonomy (NCBI): domain Eukaryota; kingdom Fungi; phylum Ascomycota; class Eurotiomycetes; order Eurotiales; family Aspergillaceae; genus Aspergillus; species Aspergillus ruber. The sequence continues at coordinate 791,525 of NW_024467302.1, forward strand.
GGATGAGAAACTACCAAGCACATCCGGCTGAGAACCCTGTGAGACAGTGGTCGCAGACCGGACCCGACGCAGAGTCGGCTTTCTGTTGATCGGGGGGCGTGGGCGATCGGAGAAGTTCCTGCTGTTGTACGATGGCGTGGGGCTATCTCGTCCGTCGCTGCCGGTAGTGGGGAATCCTCTCGAGCTGTGTCGGATTGGGACGGGGAATGGTGGTGCGACACTGGTGACACTGCCGCTATCGGTGCTGGGGTCGCTTGCGCTGTGGGCTCGCTTCTTTTGGTGCGCTGCTGTACTGCTGGTGATCATGGCAGCCCGGCGGATATCTTGCTGTCGAGCCGCGGAGCCCTTCCTGTGAGAAGACACGATAGACTCAGTACCATCATTGTTCATCGACGATTCAAGCTGCATCTTAGCATCGGAGAGATGCTCTTCGATCTCAGGCAGGGTGGTGTTGTCCAACAAAGGACGATGCTGTGTGGACACCATCTTCCCTCCCCTGAGAGTATACGTCGCAGTAGGACGGCTCATCAACTCATCATCGCTAAACATATCCATCTTCTTGTCGAAGCTTTCTTCATCACTCAGGTCCTCAAATCCAGCAAAGAGACTACTCGTCCTCGGCGGCCGGCGCATACCCGGCTTCGACCCCTTGGACAGAGGCCCATTATCGTTATTCCCAGGGTAAACCTGGATCTGCCCCAGCGGTCTCTCCGAAGAATCACTGGGCCGCCTTTCAGCAGATGGCATTGGCTTATGCTGAGGTTGGGGTTGAGGTCTCTTCTCCTCCTTAGTCGCCCTAGGCATAGGCATGCGGTACGGTTGAGACTGCGTAACCCGGGCCTCATTCCTGAGCGGGATGTCAGGGATAGCAGATGGTAATAAACTTGCCGGGAGTTTCACGGGCCGCTGATCAATCCGGATCTCCTCCGTTTGGATTGCAATCGAGATACCCTGGGTGGGTTGGGCGGTCGTTTGACAGGATGCGCTCTTTGTTTGCGGGGGTAGGACCACACTGCTGCGAGGGGATGGGGGCTCAGAGAGAGGTGGGTGGATTGCGATTGTTGGAACTTCCATACCAGGAGAAAGGGCGTCCTGCGGGGATAGGCTGTTCTTATTCTTCTGGGTATGGGGAGGACTGCTCGGGTCAGACTCTGTCTGCGTAAATGCGGAGACCATGGTGAGCTGGACAGGAAGTGATTGCGGTGATGTTGGCGATTCAGGGAGCTTTGGTGTGTAGGGAGGACTGGGGAGGTTGCCAACAGTCTGGCATGAGGCCGACACCATATCAATGGCCAGGGTCGGGGTGCTGCTGTCCTTTGTCTGGCTATCTTTGGCGGCAGGCAGGCTTTGTGCCTTAGAAGATGGTGGTGAGTATTGGGTACCAACGTCGTGATACACATGAGGCGACGCAGGGAGAGGAATCTTGCTCGGACTCTTGATTGATTCCTGAGCCGCATCGAAATCGGCACTACCGCGATTGCTTTCAAGTCCGAGACCAAGGATCTTCCTCGCTTTCATTCCCACGGTATGCGACATCTGGGAATGCGCAGACGCAGGTCGCGCTTCTTCTGGAAGAGCTCCAGGCGAGTCCGATATCGAATCATCGTCCAATGTAACAAACTCTTCATCGTCGCTGAATTCGAGCTCCTGAGCGAGGTTCAAGCTGTTATCGCTCTTGTTTTTGATCTTGGCAAGGCTTGCGACGGAGTATCTGGCATTATGCATGTCGCCTTCGTCGGAGCTTATGCTCGTCATGCTAGTGCGCCGCCGGCCCTGGCTGCTAGAGTAGACACTAGCTGTGTCACTGTTATCTTTGGTATGGTTCGCGAGATGTTCGCTACTTTCAGCCTTTGGTGTCTCGTTGATTGAGTTGGAACGAGCTGCTTGGGCGGCAAGTTCGTTCAAGACAGTCTTGAGACGATTCTCAACAACATGAACCTTGCGCTCCAAATTTCTCCGTTCATTATCCCATGACTCACGCTCGCGGTCCCAAAACAAATGGGTCCGTTCGACATCCTCTTCGCGACTGCGAGCTTTCTTCTGGCTTTGTTCCAGCTTCTTGCGGATGTCGGATATGTTCTCTAATGCGTCGTCCCGCTCCTTGGCCAGTTCAGTCAGTGCAGACGATGATCCACCTTCGAGCAGTTTCAGCTGGTGTTTCAGCAATCGCGTCTCCTTGGAGCTATGCGATAGGTTCGCGGTCAGATCTTCGTTTTCCGTCCGGCACTCGTCCAGACTCCGCTCGAGGATATCTATCGACTTGGACTTGCTCTCCGCCTCGCGGCGCAGATTCAGGATCTCGCCTACCAACGAGGCATGCAGCGTCGGTGTGAATCTTCGTGGATCAAATGGTCTTAGCCCCTCGTCCTCGGGGACTTCGTCGATATCCTCGCTGTTTCTATCAGGGGAAACACTCTGGTTTGGCCCGGAAGTAGGCGATATCGAAGATTGTGTTGATGAAGAGTCCCTCCGTTCGAGCCACAATGAAGACGTCTCCCCAGGCCCATGTTTGGTGGGCGTTTCAGCCGGGGTATAGGCAGAAGCCTCAGAGGCTTCAGAAGAACTTTGGCCGCTGCTCATGGCGATAAATCGATGATGCGCATCAGATTATCTCGAACTATTCACCAAGATAACTGGCCGCGCAGTGGACTGTCTATAGATCCCGATATAGGTCAGGGCTGTCTTTCAAACCCATTCATACACTCCGAGGATGTAATGATATGAGGGAAATCGTGGTGGCAATGTGCGGTGGCAGGAATCAGCTCCCCCTACTGATCTGTGGTCCCGAGTATGGCCGGCAATGCTTTCGGAGGATTATCTAGATGGATTGTGAGGTGTCAGCCACTTCTACCCATTGCGCAAGCAAGGGAAACATATTGATCAATTCCCAGCATAATCTGACTAACCGAGATGCAGGATTGTCAGAGGATGTACTTACCTCATACCAATTAGTTCTGTACAATAAAGTACAGGGGAACAATGGAATAGGGCACTGCAATAGAGTACTTTAATAGAGCGAGCACGGACTGGACGGCAGTCCTTCTCTTCTTTCGCCCAATCGACGTTTACAGGATGAGACAAAGAATGAAAGAAAGTCCGCGAAAGCTCCGAGAAAATAAAATCCAAGATCGTCAAGATATACTCTGCGACGACAGCTGACGGAGACACGGCTTAGGATCAGCGTCGCTCTGACAACAACTGACAGACACAAGATTGGGAAAGAGAAGTTGAAAGTGTAAAAGAGCAAGCACGAGTAGTAACTCGGGGGAAGGAGGGACTGAATGAGGGGAGAGGAGGGGGGGTAAGGGTGTTCGGGAAAGCCGTTGACGTTAAGATCACTGTAGGATCAACGAGCATACGGCCGAAACGGGGCAAGTCCTACGAGGGAGAATCCCAGAGCAGCAAGTCTAGTACGTACTACGGAGTACTCTAGTCTGATCCTCGGTACTTCTGATAATGCACTACTATGTATCTGTACCTTGTGCCCATGCAATCTGCGTGGGTTGCGTTAGTTAGCTCCAGGGGTTATCACTCCATACTCGATACGGCATACGCCGCACGTAGTTGACCCATAGCATATTATATTAGGGGGTTATTATAGACTTTGGTGCTGAAGTTTGGATAACACAACTCCACCGGAGCTGCCACCATGCCCCGAAACTAGAACATGGCTCTAATCCGCATTTGATTAGACCAATGTAGACCATCATAATAACGATTGAAGTTGGAAAGGGGAAGTCGAAATATATAAACAAAAGACTTGTTATTCAGACTCGACCACACCGACCGGACTGTGGCACTATTGCCTGCCGGGTTGCATTCTGCGTTCAATATTGCATATAGATGAATGCATTTATTGCAGTACTGCAATGTGTGTGCAATAATGGCTGTAATGATAATATAAATAGAATAGAATCATGCAATCCGACGGTTAGCCACCCCAAAAGGGGAAATTTGGAGAGTCTCCTAAGACTATCGATCACCAGCAACCCCTCTCAAGGTGCTGCCCTCCAGATATGGGGGAGTTCGTCCACCCGGGGGGTCCACCAGAGCTGAAAGGACCACTTTATTGCCTGTTTCAGCACCAAGTCAAACATCCGGAGGCAACAGCTGAGGTCCTTCGCATGATAATCTCCTGATACGAGCGGCAGTGGAAGAATTCAGCCGAAGCGATCGTCGAGACAAATTAAGCAAACTTAAATCGCCGTGTTTCAAAGCCCTCGTCGTGGACTGTGTCGTATCCGACTCGTTGGTAGGTTTTCGCTGGTGCGTGTGGGAAAATTCAACCGCGTTATCCGGCGCGTTCTGATGATCGCGTCGCGTTCGAGTCATAAAGCTTGGATAGTTGTAGGTGCTAGTGCTCGCGGTGCAGATACGGTGTACATAGTACAATTACACTCCGCTAGAACATGCGCATCGACAAGTGACATACAGATTGCATGCGCATTCAGGCTGACCAGGCTCAGCCTTTCCCCTCAATAATCACCAATCTCCATACAAAATAAACAGGAGAATCCTCCGACCGAAAAGGGGCGGGTCTGAATCCAACTTTTGGTACGCGTTCTTGTCGGAGATTACGGCGGGTGATGGAGGTGCCGATGACCTCCTTTTCTGATAGGAGCTGCGTTTCGTCACGTCACATTGCTCGTTTTGCACTCGTCTGGAGTGCATATTCGGAATGGTAGTGGTTGAGTTCACAGCCACCGACAATCCATACCACGTACACCGTAGTCTGCACGTTATCTGGGCTATGCACTGGATGTACAGGGTTCCCTACATAAGCATGTTCCGACATTTAATTTAACATCAAGTAATATCGCAACGGCAAGGGACGGATCGCATCGACCTCGCTACGCTCTTGGACGCTGTTGGAGAATGTTCGGAGATTCCACGGAAAATAGAACACCATTGGACATTCAGACCAGTTGGAAGCACCGGATAGCACTTTTGTTAATTGCCATCCTTGCTAGCTCATTATCATTGTTCTGTCTTGCTCGTTAGAAGTACTGCACCGAGTACAGAGTCCTCTCTGCTCCGTGCTCCATACCAAGCCGACCCACAACTCAGGGGATACGTAGCTCCCTGCTCAAACCATCATAGTACTCCCTCCACCCGGACTGAAGGATACAAAGGAATCCTGCTTAGACTGCCAATTGGCTTTGAGGCTGTTGAACACCTAGCACTAGCACGTCCCGGACCGAAACATAGCCATTCCCCGAATGGCCGGGAGATGTCAATATCGATGTGACCAGGGTCCGCGCGTGAAGTCCGTTGTCCGTTCCGACCATTGATATTAAATCTGCCTCGCCGTGACCGTTGAACCAGGATGTCCCCTTTGCGTGACCCCTAAATGGCCGGTAATCAATAATAATAGTCGAGGCTCATTCCAACCACATGTATGACAGCGGCTAACCGTGCGCGAGCACTGGTCAGTGCTGTTGGCGTTGGCCAGAGTAGGAATTGCACTATAGCGGCAGTTTATTTGAAGCAGACCGTGATGTGATGCATCATGCAGTTAGTTAGTCTCGCATATGCAATTCCGACTTCATTCTCCAAATTGGTTTCACTGGATGTTGTACTTTTGTCATGACTAATCCGATGTCCTTCGTCCAGTAGTGAAGTATGGAGCACACTACTCTCTACTATGTACAAAAACTACTACATACTTTGTCCAGCACAGCTGAGCACAATGTCGATCACTAACCCTCCCAAAGCCCTCTTCTTCGACGTTTTCGGAACAGTCGCCGAATGGCGCACCTGTATTACTACAGCCCTCTCCCAAGCCGCCCATCATGCCCTCTCCGATCCCCGCAGAGACCTTCCCGCTGCCACGCGGGCCCGCGCCTCCGCCATGATTCCCGCAGACTGGCAAACAGTCACAGAGACCTGGCGGGCGTCGTATGCCAAGTTCACTAGCACCTGGGATCCCCAGTTACGGGGTGGGTTCATTTCAGTCGATCAGCACCACTATACGGCTTTACAAGGGATACTCGAGGAGCGGGATCTAGGTGATCTCTTCACTGATGAGGAGCTGTGGGGCCTCGCATTATGCTGGCATCGACTGGAGCCGAGGGCTGATAGTGTTCGTGGGCTAGAGTTACTGAACACTCGATTCCGGACTTGCACGTTGTCCAATGGGAACGTCACTTTACTACAGGATCTCGTTCGAAATGGCGGGCTGCCGTTCAAGGACATTCTCAGCGCGGAGCATTTCGGGACGTATAAGCCTTCACCAAAAGTGTATCTAGGTGCCGCGGAGAGGTTTGGGCTGCAGCCGGGTGAGTGTGCGATGGTGGCGGCGCATTTGTCGGATTTGAAAGCGGCCAAGGGGCAGGGGTTCCAGACGGTTTACGTTGAGAGGGATCAGGAGGAGGCGTTTAGTGCTGAGGAGGTGGCAAAGGTGGGGGAAGAAGGTTTTGTTGATATGTGGGTTGGCTTGGGAGGAGGGTTCATTGAGGCTGCTAAGCGGTTTGGCATACTGTGATGTAAATAACGCCATGGGTAACGAATACATGATAATGCGATGCTGCCAGTACTTCATGAAACCATGTGAGTGGGTTGGGACGTCATAGCTATCTACGCAGAGGCCAGCTAGGTATATCATAACGTCTGTAATTTAATTGACCTCATCCTGTAATCGACATACACCGAATTAGATGACAAGGAACTACAGCTAGTCGCAGAATACTACATGACCCGTCCAAAAGAACACTAACCGCCACTATATTCCGAGCAAATCCTTTACCATGGCATCGGAGTGCACAGTATCCATTTTCCATATGCCCGGTAGCCGGTGGAGTCTAGTAGCCGGTATATCTCCCGGGGCATGCCTTCCGGGTTCCGCGAACGGCTCGATGTACCACTGGGAATCATGGATAGGAGTAAGAAGACCACTAGAAGGCTTCTGATTCTGTCGATCAGCACACCCCCAAACAGTGACGACGAAGCAGATTATCATTATTGACTTGTCACGGAGCACATATTCCGTACCAACTATTGACTACCGGGGAACGGGGCGAGCCGTTCTCACGGGTGGCAGATGCTGTGCCTGGTATGAAAAGGGGCTCGAGGGAGTATGTGCTCTCGTAGGAACAGAGTACGGACGGATGCTCTATACAGAGGGCTGTTTATCCCTGACGGGAAAGCTCCGGAAGCCAAGTGACATTCAGGAGAGAGAAGTGTGGATAGTAGGTTATAGTGGTATCCGTGCTCGCCTACGACGACGATCTTCAATAACGCCGGTTTGGGTACCAATTGGGGATAGCTGATAATCAAGTCGTTTAGTAGACCCGGATAAGAGTTTGGGAAATGAACTTGGGCTGTTCTTATATGGGACATGAGAGTTTGTACCCAAGGCTATGTACACCGGTTCGTAGAGACTACTATGTTTGCCAACTTCTCCGTTTGGTACTAACAATGCCGCAGATTAAACTGTTTTTTTTTTTTTTTTTTCCTGCTATTGAATCCTTTTCGCTATTCTTCGGAAGCTCGAGAGCTTTCTTGATCATCAAATAGTCTAGACTTGTGCCCTGTGCACTCCACGTGGCTGCAGGGTTATCCTAGTCCGTGTGCAGTCCGTGTAGGGATGAGCAGCCGTAGGAGGACAGGAGAGCGTACTGTGCTTTGTATATTCCAAGATGAACACGGCTATGTATCAATGCCTTGATGGGTATGTCACACCTAATTGGGTATACTCCGGGCGGTATACTGTACATACCACTCTATACACCATATGCCCACTCCGAAGAACATTAAAACTATTTAATCTGTATACTACCAATCGGATAGGGAGATCGATCAGATATCTAGCTGTTAGCAGCTAGCAGTCTACAAGTGCTCCTAGCAAAGGATACTGACAGATCGATATACCGGAAACTGGTCCGCCCGTGGTCCACAGTGGAGGATGGCAGAAGTTATTAAGAAAGATATAATAAGAGAGAAAAGAGAAGCAATCATAATAATAAGCAAGACAGTGTAATATTCTGGATCAAATAGGAGCTTCTCGTACGAGTATTTTAGTCTGTTAGTATCAAAGGATCGTCTCGAGTCGTTTCTTTTTCTTCCCCTCTTTTCACACTCTTTTACTCTTCCTCTCACTCTCTCTTTTCACCTTTCTTCTTCCTCCCTCACTCTCTCTCTCTCTCTCCTCTCATCTATAAGACTCTGTATATTCTCATTCCTTTTCGATCCTGCTGGCCAGTAACCGAGGTATTCTAAATATAACTGCCGGTTCTCGATTCGTGTCTGAACGAATCCGAGGTCGTCACCTCTACACAGCATTCGGTACTTTGACGCTGGGCATTCCCACTCGACTAGTCAATCGCAACTCTTGATTCATCACTTCTGCTATAATAATACCATTATCTCGCCAATTGAATCTCCATATAAAGGTATGTATGGGTACTTTGGCGACTTCTCCTGTCTGCGGGCGGGCGGTCTGTCAAACTAACCAAAACCCAACCTTCTCCCTCCAGTGGCTAATTTGGGTCGGTCCACACAACAGACGTCTCCTCTTTCCAGTCTTTCTCGACTCCCTTGTATTAGTCTGAAAACATACGCGACTTCGTTCTCTCTCGTTTTCTCTCTTTTTGCATCTTTTTCTCGCTTTCAAGCCGATCCCGTTCTTTCCATTGATTGCCGGTCGCTTCGCATCCTCTATCAGTCGCCATGGCGGGCAAAATGACGTTGTACAAATTGGTGGTCCTGGGGGATGGTGGTGTTGGAAAGACCGCATTGACAATTCAGGTAAGCTTTTCCTACAGGCACAAGAAAAAAAGGCAAGGCTAATTTAGTAGCTCTGTTTGAACCACTTTGTCGAAACATATGACCCAACTATCGAAGATTCCTACCGCAAGCAGGTCGTTATCGACCAGCAATCGTGCATGTTGGAAGTGCTGGATACCGCCGGTCAAGAAGAATACACTGCGCTACGCGATCAATGGATCCGGGATGGTGAAGGTTTCGTTCTCGTCTACAGTATCACTTCGCGGGCCTCGTTTTCGCGGATACAGAAATTCTACAATCAGATCAAGATGGTCAAGGAATCTGCCAACTCCGGTTCTCCCTCTGGTGCCAGTTATCTGGCATCCCCCATCAGCGCCCCCTCCGGTCCCCCGCTGCCCGTGCCTGTGATGTTGGTGGGTAACAAAAGTGACAAGGCCGTCGAGCGCGCCGTGTCCGCCCAGGAGGGCCAGGCACTGGCCAAGGACCTGGGCTGTGAATTCGTCGAAGCGTCGGCTAAGAACTGCATCAATGTCGAAAAGGCTTTCTACGATGTCGTCCGTATGCTCCGGCAGCAGCGACAGCAGCAGCAGGGCGGCGGGAAGGGCCAGGATCGTCGACCGACCGGGATGGGGCCCATGCGCGACCGTGATTCCGGTCCGGAATATCCCAAGTCGTTCCGACCGGATCGATCGAGGCATCGCAACAAGTGCATTGTTTTGTAAGCGACATACGGGGGTACTACTACGCAGTAGTACGGAGTACTTGTCAAAAAAGAAAAACCCCTGAGGCTTAGTTCCTCACCCGCGCCAACCGCACCAACCGAAAAAACCAAGAACCCAACCGACCAGTCAGTCAGTCACCAAACACCACGACCGCCAGCGCGGCCCGATCGACTAATGCTTGATGGACTTGTTTACTTTGTTCTGTTTTTATTTTATTTTATTTTATTTTATTTTTTTTTTTTTTTTCTATTACACTACCTGATGACAAGCAAAAGTTCGGATGGGGGAGAGGAGGATTTGCAGTGACATTAGCAGGCATTCGATATGATACCCTACGACCGAGCTTTGCAGCATAAATAGACATGATTATTTTTTATATTGCCTCTTTCCTTCTATGTACTTGTAGTTATCTTCTCTGTACATACAATAGGTCCCTGACAGCCGCAGCCGAAGCCGATGGCCCCTGCGTCGGTCCGCAATGCGGGGAAGCTCAATGTTCATAGCCATTTACTTGTACGATCGGTATGAAGCGTATATTTGTAAAATACATAGGTAGCTACGACCTTGTCGGTTAAATGGAAGCCTAGTATTATCACTATCCGGGTTCTATACTTGCAGTATACAAAGTACTGCAGTATATTCAGTAAGTGCGAGCATGAGTACTCGGTAAAAGCAAGCATATGCATACTACAGGGATATATGATGCATCACTCTTGACTTACATACTGCACAGATACAGTGTACTTTACTCTATTCCTTCTGACGATGGCGATCTATTCTATTAATCACTTGGTATGCAAGATGCACCCGGAACAAACTTCCATCCACTTACTGCACTCTCCAGAATCCCTTGGTTTCATCACGCCTCCGCTATGCATTGACGCGAATCCTGTACTAGTGTCCTCTCCAAGCCCCAAAGCCCCGGCACAGGTACAGTGTAAAAGCACCGCCTACTAGTTCCAACGACAGTTTCGACAACTAACAACTACCTATCATTGGCAGCAAACGATGAAAGAAGAACAGACGTGGGCAAAAAAATTGACAAGGGTGGGATTCGAACCCACGCCCCTTGCGAGACACGGAAGCTTGCCGAAGCAGAACTCAAGAGATCCAGTAACCTGAACCGTGCGCCTTAGACCACTCGGCCACCTTGCCATTGATGAGTAACAGGTTTATTCATCTGGATTCACAGACAGAAAGCCCTCGTTTCTCGGTCCAAAACATCTTGCCAGAACTGTAGTCGTAGTTGCCGCTGTTTTCTTGCAGTCTGGGTTAAACGTTGCGCTACCTCATCATCTTTTTGCTCGTTCTTCAACTTCAGTATACTCCCGAGCAAATCTGACGGTTGCATCTTGCGCGGCGGCCAAGAACGCGCGGATAACCGCTTTCTGCTCCTTGGTCAGGAAGCCTCATGGCGATGGCAATTGCGGTAAAGCATCTTCAACACAGTACACTTCGTTCACCCATTCAGAAGGCTTATTCTAGGTTGCATGTTCAATAAAAACGACAATGATGAAGAAGAATAGTTCAGCAATTGTAGACTATCGATCGGGAGTGACTTGCTGAATAGATGAGATATCCGTCAGGCAAGCCTCGTAAGCTATTTCATATACCCGACTAAATTTGGCTTTGTTCTCCTTGCTGTTGGTCCATTGAAATATATTGATGTCCACATCCACGCGTGTTGCCGGAAGAGCAAGTAGCAAATTGCAAATTAGCAAAAAAATAAAAAACCTCGGGGTTTCAGGAAGGTTAAAAAAGAATTGACAAGGGTGGGATTCGAACCCACGCCCCTTGCGAGACACGGAAGCCAACCCGAAGGAAGAGCTTAAGAGATCCAGTAACCTGAACCGTGCGCCTTAGACCACTCGGCCACCTTGCCACGATTGGATAAAAGTTTCTCTTATGAAAATCTATCAAGATATCAAATATTTCTTAGAAGCATCCGCCAGTTTCTGTATAGGTCTTTGGGTTCTTTAGCTTCGTAGATACTGACATAGTCGCCGAATTATGACTTTGGTTTCTTCTGAGTTGGTGGTTTTGCACGAAATCTATATATAGCTACCAGCGAAGCATAAGCGGGTGTATATTTTTGTAACCATGGTTCCGTTTCGAAGTATATATGCAATGATGTGCGGCCTAGAGTGAGCATGATCATTTATTTGAGCCGTTGAGGTATCGGTGGACTGGCAAGTTCGGTAAAGTCTCAATGGTATTTGCCCGGGATCATTTCGTTATCGCTTTGGTTGACTGGACGAGGGCCGAGGATGACACCGGTCGCCTGCCACTATTCCAGCCATCGAAGATGATGCTCGCCAACGAAAGACTTAAGGGTAGTGTATGTAGTTGCGTAGTTGATGTCTCAAATCAGTCATACAATGAGCGTTAACTTAGTTTAGATGACGCCGGTGATGCTGGTACCCTTCCTATGTCTCCCGAATGGTTTTCTGGAGGGATCGTGCTGCGGCTGTTTCTGAATCTGCTCAATTTAGAATATGCGCGGTTGACATATTTTTGTTCGAGGTAGAACATCTAGGCCAATACATTGGAAAGAAGAAGAGACACGATAGCCAGATGAGTATAGAATGATCCTGTAGTATATTTCGCTCGTCCTTCTGAGGCTGTCCGGTGTCAATCACTGCTGCCTGCACCAGAACCTTAATTTAACACATGATAAAATAGATTGATGACGGGGATTTGGAGGTGTGTTTTCATTGAAAGGAGAATAAACAGTATTGGGGGGAAGAGGTCTTTGTTTGTCCTAGCATGGTTTCATGGACCGTCTACACCCAAAAACCGAGACAAAGATGTGACCTCTTCCGTCCAGTTCATTATCCCTTTAGCTCGATATTGATCATTTCAAGGTTGCTCTTGTGTGTGATATTCTGTCCTCCTGATGTTCAATATCGTCCCATTGGAAAACGAGGTATTTGTTGAAAGGGTGGTATGCGCCATCTGTATGTGTTCTTCATAGGCGAGCATAGCAAGCAAAACTGGTTTCAATACTCGTAGACCCTTTAGTCAGACCCAGTGTACCGCACCAGCTTAGCTGAGGGAGTTGGTGAAACTGGTGCGTGCGGATTATGAGACGGATGGATATTCCGACGGTGGAGGATACGGGGGTGGAGGCTCCCAGACAGAGCGTTGGACTATTTTAGGAGTGCAGATCTTAAAGAAAATCATAGAAAGATCTAACAAAAGCAAAATGGTATATTCATTAAGCGTAAACTCCATTATGAGCACGTGGATACATCCTTGACAAGATATCCATTATAACGGAGAGACGAATCAATATGATCAGAAGAAAAGAAAAAAAAAATTAAGAAATCAGATAAAAAACCAAATGAAACCAGACGAATATTCAACCCAGTCAGTCACTACCACTCCATATGTACAAAAGCACTTGCACACTCAAGTCACCCAGTCACTGGAGTCAAGTCACTCAATTAAAACCCAGTTGCTAGCTTACAGCAAGAAAGCAACAAGTCCGAACACAGTCGACAGTCCCAGCCCAGCACCGGCCGCAGCGCGCGAAGCACCGCCGGTGAAGATAGGCGACGAGGGCGTGGTGGCCGAGCCCGAAGCCGACGACGAACCGCTACCCTGGCCGATAGCCTCAGCGGAGGAAGGACGCGGGATGACGGGAGTGGGCGAAGAGCCGCCAAGGATGACGGAGGAGCTAGAGGAGCCAGTCACGGCGGGAGAGGAGACGGGAGAAGAGGCGGGAGAGGACTCAGGGCTAGGGCTGGGCTTGACCTCGGGGGTGTTGACGGGGACCTGAACGGGAATGGTGGAGGAGGGGACGGGGGTAGAGCTGCTGTTCTTTTGTTAGTACACTGTATGTGGATGGGGGTATAATTAGAGGGACGTACCATTTCTCGCAGTGAGTGACGGTAGAGGTGATCAGAGGACGGCTGATGCTGTAGGAGTGGCCAGCAGAGGTGGTGTACTGAGGAAGCTGGCTCATGGTCGCAGAAGGACAGTAGGTGGTGTACTCGGTGACGGTAACGGTCTGTTCCTCCTCCTGAGGAGCGACGGCGGCGGCAGCACCGGCCGCGAGGGCAGCGACAGCAAGAGAGAAACGCATGTTGGCTGTTGTGTGTGTGTATGTGTGGGATAAAGAGTGACCCTAACGAGTGACTGAATGCAAGAATGCAAAAAGAAAAAGAATGTAATCGGCGAACCGGGGCTTAGAGAGTGAACGGGTTGGAGAAGAGAAGAGAAGAGAGGAAAGAGTGCGAATTAAATGGGGGAAAGGCTTTTATGTTTAATTTCCCCTTAAGATTTGGCGTTGTTTTGGGTAGTTTAATTAGCCTGCGTGGTACTAGTAAGGGGGTTTATGCCCACGCACCGCCCGTACCTGTCAATCATCCACGGTTCATCCGGAACAAACCGTGGATGCGAATCATTCATTATTCAAGGGACTTGTCTTAGCATTCTCTCTCTGTGTATGAAGTTTGTTTACCTATGCCCGCACAAGTATATTCTGTACAAATACAGACCTACGGTGTACCTATTTGAGTGCCACTGTCCTGATCAGGGGCGTACAACACACTCGGCCAATTCAGGACAATGCCCCGGAAGAATGAGACAAGTCTAGACTTAGCATAGTTCAATAGGCATTCCACCGGCAAACGAACTTGACTATCGATCTGACATGCTATTTATATCCGAGAATACGGAAATTGTATAAAAAAACATATACGGAAAACGGAGTAGAACAAACGAGTATAATTATTCTAGATCTAGTTATTTACATGGATCCGACCCCTGACATAAATCATGCTGTACTCCCCGTAGAACAGAATTCATATCATGCAGACACACACAACTCCAATCAGATGTAAAAGCTGCCCCTATTGGATGGTGAATGGACGGGGGACATGTCAGCAGCGCCCAGAATAGATAGAAATCCTTCCGAGAGCTGAAAAGTCAAACCGTCATCTCTTCATATTGGATTTAGTTGTGTGATGAAGAGGAAAAAAGAGGAAAGAAAAAGAAGAATTTGCAGAATTTTCCGACCCCAAGATAAAACCCCGGACCGGATTAATAAATATACCGTGCACGTGCCACAATTCCCCTATTTGGAATAGCGTTATTTGCTTTCCGCGGGCAACGGAAACCCGGCCGTATCTGATGTTGCCCTCCGCCGGCCTTCTTATCGCTTGCCTTTCTCTATTTCCTCTTTCTTTTCTACTTTCCTTTTCACTTCTTGAATTGTTCCTACCTATTGTGTGATTACAGTTAAAACATACTGCACCATGCTATCCCGCTGCGGTCGTCAGGCTTCGCGCGTTCTTCCGCTCGTCGGGAGCTCCAGAACTGCTCCTATCGCTTCCCTCGCATCTATTCGCCCCGGATTTCATCTTTCCTCCCTCAGAGCCTCGGCGCAAGCCCGGAATGTCTCCTCATCGAGTAGGGACTCCCAACAGAATGTGCGCATACCTGGTGGCTTCCATTCTCTCTGGCTGCGACCCAATTGAGCTAACTTGTGACGTATAGTTGCTCTCCGCATCTCTCGAAGAAGTCGACCCCGCCGTCCACGATATAATCCAGAAGGTGCGCTTTTACATTGGAATAAGGGTGGAATGCATGCTGAGACCGTTTAGGAGAAAAAACGCCAAAAGCACTTTATCAACCTCATTCCCTCTGAAAACTTCACATCCCAAGCTGTTCTCGATGCGCTTGGAAGTGTAATGCAAAGTGAGTCCTCTCCTTGTATCACTATTGGCCGCGCTGACCAGTTCAGATAAATACTCAGAGGGATACCCCGGTGCCAGATACTATGGAGGAAACGAATTGATCGACGCGTCCGAGCGACTTTGCCAACAGCGCGCATTGGAAGCTTTCAGATTAAACCCGGAGGAATGGGGGGTCAACGTTCAACGTGAGTTGCCCTAATACTAGCCTGAAAAGTGTACTGGAACTGACGAAACAGCCCTTTCCGGCTCCCCCGCAAACCTCTATGCCCTGTCCGCTCTCCTCAATACCCATGACCGCCTGATGGGTCTTGACCTCCCCCACGGAGGTCACCTGTCGCACGGCTATCAGACCCCCACCAAGAAAATCTCTTTCATCTCCAAATACTTCGAAACCATGCCCTACCGCCTTGACGAGTCCACCGGTGTCATCGACTATGACGCCCTCCAGAAGTCTGCCCAGCTATATCGTCCAAAGGTCATCATCGCAGGTACCTCGGCCTACAGTCAACTGATTGACTACCCCCGGATGCGCGAGATTGCCGAGTCGGTGGGCGCCTACCTGCTGAGCGACATGGCTCACATCTCCGGTCTGGTCGCCGCTGATGTTGTTCCTTCGCCTTTTACTCACTCTGACGTTGTTACCACCACCACCCACAAGTCCCTGCGCGGCCCCCGTGGTGCCATGATCTTCTTCCGTAAAGGGGTCCGCAGAACGGACAAGAAGGGCAACCCGGAGATGTACGATCTGGAGGGTCCCATCAACTCTTCCGTCTTCCCCGCTCACCAGGGAGGCCCCCACAACCACACTATCACCGCTCTGTCTGTTGCCCTCAAGCAGGCGCAGACTCCTGAATTCAAGGCCTACCAGGAGACCGTTCTGACCAACGCCAAGGCTCTGGCGGAACGCCTGGGAACTTCGCTCAATGACGGTGGCCTGGGCTACAACATCGTCTCCGGCGGCACCGCCAACCACTTGGTCCTCGTTGACCTGAAGAACCGTGGTGTGGATGGTGCCCGTGTCGAGCGGGTGCTGGAACTCTGCGGCGTGGCTTCCAACAAGAATACCGTTCCCGGTGACAAGTCCGCCTTGCGCCCTGGTGGTCTGCGTCTGGGCACCCCTGCCATGACCACTCGTGGCTTCCAGCCAGAGGATTTCCGCCGTGTGGCCGACATTGTCGACCGGGCGGTGATCATCACACAGAAGCTGGACAAGGCCGCGCGGGAGAGCGCTGCCGAGAAGGGAGTCAAGAATCCGGGTACAGTCAAGGCATTCCTGGAATACCTTGGCGAGGGCGAGGAAATTTCGGAGATTGTTCTCCTGCGACAAGAAGTGGAAGACTGGGTGGGAACGTTTAGTCTCCCATGGCAGGATGAGTGATTTCCTTTTTCTTTTTTCTTGCTTCTTTTTTATTCCCTCAATTATATGATTTGTATGTTCAACACATGTAAGGTTATGATAAGCACATGTCCATGTTACAATAAAATTTCAACGACGGTTCACAGCACTCCTTGATATGCCAGGGTCGTCTCTCTGATAGGCTGGCTTGCCTTTTCCACATCAGGTAAACGGTTCCTATGTCACCTCGATTGCGGTGTGCAACACGAACACATGTGGTTAATTCTAGAACTGTGAAAGTATTGCCTATTGCGGTGTTAAGTATCGGTATGTTTGCTTCGAAGCTATCAGGTTGATAGCGGCGGCGGTTCTAATGATAGAGCCAGCCCTAGCTATAAATAGCCGTAGGCCATCACTATCTAGCTAGTATACTAGACCAATTCATCTCGATAGAATCAGAATTCACCATGATAATCGAAAGGGTACCTGCTTTCCCACCCCACAACCCCAATAACCCCAATACTAACACAAACTAGCTATACACCTACCCCATCAAATCCCTCCGCGAAACCTCCCTCCCCTCTGCCCGCCTCACACCCACAGGCTTCCAATATGACCGCCGCTTCATGCTCCTCAAGGTCATCATCAAGCCAGACGGTGGAGAGGAAATGCGGCATATGAGCGTGTCCAAGTTTCCGGAGATGGCTTTGTTCAGAACGGATATCGTTTTTCCTGACGGGTGTAGAGATGAGGACGAGACCAATGAGGGGAGGATTCTTGTTACTTACTCGCCTCCGACTGATACGACATATATGGACAGCGAAAAGAGGATAGAAGTCCCCTTGACACCAGATGTGGAAGAATCAAACCTTAAAGAGGTACAAGTGACACTTCACGGAAGCCCGACAAGGGCGTATGTCATGGGTCCTGAGTATAATGGCTGGTTCAGTACTTGTTTTGGGTATAGGGTTATTCTAGTATATCTAGGGCCACATTCGCGTCGTGTGTTGGGGAGTTTTGCGCCGTTGAAGCGGAGTCAAAAATCAATTTGGAATGTGAATTTGGAACTTGGTCTGGGTTTATCGTCGCCAAGAGTATTGGTTGAAGGGACTGCGGTTGTAATGGTTTTATGGTTGGTCCTTGTTTACGGGTATGGATATGGATCAATATCGATCTACTTCCTCGTGGCCGCGGCTATGCTACGAGGATTCTTCCTCTTCCAGAATTCCGCGCCGACAAACCTGAAACGAGGAAAAGAAGAACGAGAAGAAGCATACATAACCTTTGCCGATTGCGCACCCTACCTAATCGCCTCAATGACATCACTACACAACGTCTCCGCGCGACTCCAGGATAAGGCAATGAATATGACCAAGTTCCGGCCTAATATCGTAGTTTCTGGTGCCGAGGCCGCATTCGAAGAAGACTTCTGGACCGAACTAACCATACACAACCAAAGCCAAAACCGAGAAGAAACCCGATTATTATTGACAGCAAACTGTGTTCGCTGCACGAGCATCAACGTCGACTACACAACTGGCAAGATGGGCAAAGGCGAGGAGGGAAGTGTATTGAAGAAATTGATGAAGGATAGACGAGTTGATACGGGGGCGCGGTTTAGTCCTGTTTTCGGACGGTACGCTTTTTTGCCTACTCTTACTGGAAAGGGGATGGAGGTTAGCATTGGGGACGGGGTGGTTGTTTCCGGGAGAGCGGAGGTTAGGAGTGTTTATGGTGAGTTTTTCTTTCATTTTTGGGTTTGGATGCTGATATTGGTGGTAGATTGGCCGGGAATGGGGAATGTATAGTTGATGTTGCTTTCGCTCGGCTCGTTTGTTGAATTCGTGGGTATCAACCATTCAACCATACGAAGAGGCTGTAGTTCTTCTAATATTATATTCTTCTCTATTCGCTTTCATACATTTATCTACTCAACAAGCCAACAACGCCTTGCTCGGAACGTTTTCAATGCCGTCATTGGTTTTCGGAGGGATGTACGGATAGTTGATTCCACCTGCCAGGGATCTTCGGGGATTGCCCTTCTTGACATTCTGCATTTGCTGAAGTTACATTATAGTTATTGCACAGGTACTTTAGAGCTAATAAATTAGTTATGATAGCATAAAAACATTAAAGGGTAACCTCCAAACCCAATGGCCGGCTAAGCCCTATACCCTGCTCAAACCCCTCACCATAACGAATGACCATTCTATCCTCAATTCCAGACCCCAGCCTCTATCAGATGACAACATCACAAGATACAAGAAACCCCGAGTTACACTTACCAAACGGCTAGACCGGTTTACAGAATCCGGGCTTTGCTCCGAAATCACCCAAACCCTCGCCACTATTCGAACCCGAAAATCCGTATCAGGTAGATCAATCACGTACTTTGGCACATCCCGGTTCCATAAAAAGGCCGTTGATGTGAATGCAAGTTTAGCATCAAACCCCGCAGATTGTCGTGTTTTGTTTGCGCTTGTATAACCACGATGTGTTTGCTTCTCCGCGTTGAGCAAATCCCGGACATCATGAGATTGTGTTGCGTTTCTGGACCGTGCGGGGGCCTTACACCTTGTTGCTGTGTTTTGGATGTTGGAGATATCCATGAACAGGTAAAGGATTAGAAAAAGAGCAGAGACCGAGCCCGGGAGAGCCGAGTGGAATGATGGTTGAGTATGAACGGAGTTGAGGATGAAGGGTATATAAGGATGGAAAGGGAGCAAATTTCTGAGTCTCATCATCAACTTAATCACTTCAACTTCCACAATAATAAAAATTCAGCCCGTCTTCAAACACTCGCAATGGCTCCCGTTCTCAAGAAGTACAAGGCCGCCGCCGTCAACGCTGAACCCGGCTGGTTTAACTTGGAGGAATCCGTCCGCCGGACCATCCACTGGATCAACGAAGCCGGTGAAGCTGGCTGCAAGTTCATTGCCTTCCCGGAGCTCTGTAAGCCCTCTTCACCAAAACATACAACACATACACTGACACAACCAGGGATTCCCGGCTACCCCTACTGGGCCTGGAAGGTGACCTACCAAGAGAGCCTCCCCCTCCTCAAGGCCTACCGCGAGAACAGTCTTGCCTCGGACTCAGATGAGATGCGCCAGATCCGTGCTGCTGCCCGCACGAACAAGATCTTCGTTTCTCTGGGCTACTCCGAGCTGGACTTGGCCAGCCTCTACACCACACAGGTGCTCATCTCGCCCACGGGCGAGGTGATTAACCACCGTCGTAAGATCCGCGCTACTCACGTTGAGCGCCTTGTATTTGGAGATGGAACCGGTGACACTACCGAGTCTGTTGTACAGACTGAGATTGGTCGTGTTGGACACTTGAACTGCTGGGAGAACATGAACCCGTTTATGAAGTCGTATGCGGCTTCGCTGGGCGAGCAGGTTCATGTTGCTGCTTGGCCTTTGTATCCGGGTAAGGAGACGTTGAAGTATCCGGATCCGTTTACCAATGTTGCTGAGGCGAACTGTGATGTAAGTTCTTCTCCTCGACTTTGTGAATGAGTGATGCTGACGAAGTAGCTCGTGACTCCCGAGTATGCCATCGAAACCGGCACCTTCACCCTGGCTCCGTGGCAGACTATCACGGCCGAAGGAATCAAACTTAACACCCCTGCTGGTCGGGACTTGGAAGACCCTAACATCTACAACGGCCATGGCCGTATCTTCGGCCCTGACGGTCAGAACTTGGTTCCTCACCCCGACAAGGAATTTCAGGGTCTTCTTTACGTTGACGTATGTTCCTCTCATATATTTATGTCTGTCCGAATCAATGCTAAATAATGCCACGAACAGATCGACCTCGATGAATGCCACCTGTCCAAGTCGTTGGCTGATTTTGTAAGCTCCCCTGATCCCGAAGAGAAAGAAACAAATGAACTAACAAACCAGGGCGGTCACTACATGCGCCCCGACCTTATCCGCCTGCTTGTTGACACCAACCGCAAGGACCTGGTTGTCCGGGAAGACCGGGAGAATGGAGGTGTTGCCTACACCAAAACCATTGACCGGGTCGGATTGACGGTTCCTTTGGATGAAGAGTAAACTTACCACTTTATACAGGGCTAGTTGAATCTCCTCTCATGTATCATGTAACATAGAAACATAGCAATACATTCTCTGCTACAAAGCTACACTTAGACTACAGATCCTTACAACTCTCTGTAAAATATGTACATTTACACGACATCCTTGTTCCCCTTAATCCCCTCCTCCCTCTCCCTCTTCAACTCAGCCTGCATCCTCTTCGCATCTCTAACCCCAAACCCATGCTGATAAACCTCCCTAATTTTCTCCAGCGGCATATTATGTACCTCCGCATAACAGAATACCGCAAACACCCAACCAATCGCACACATCCCCGCATAGAACCCAAACGCGCCACTCGGCGTCATCCCCTTCATCATTGATAAGAATGTCGACGAGATGATAATGTTGCATGCCCAGCATGTCACAGTATTTAGCATCGTTCCCAGTGCCCGGACCTCGAGGGGCAGGAACTCCGTGCCGACCCAGGAGATAGGCGCGACGCCGGCAGCGTAGAAGGCGATATAGACGATTATGAAGACGAGGAGGAGGATGGCGGCCCAATTCATGCTGTTGCCTTCTTGCGGTTCGAGTTCAGGAGTTAGGGGGATGTAGTTGAAGGCGACGGCGACGATAACGAGAGAAATCGTCTGTTGTTCATTAGCATCTGCCACCGGAAGGAAGGGGAGGGAAGAGAAGTACCATTCCCATGAGAGTGATCAAAAGGACAGTCCGTCGACCAAATCGGTCAATCACGCCAAAATTGACAAACCCGAAGAGAAAGTTCGTCGCTCCAACCACAATTGACACGACCGTTGGTTTATTGAACCCAACAATGGAGAACAGCGTTCCCGAATAGTACATCAGCGTGTTGAATCCACCCAGCTGTGAGACCGCCATGATGACACACGCTGTCGTCAACGCACGCAGATTAGCCGGGATAGTAAACAGCTGCTTGAGCTGCCACCACAGACTCCGATCCGAGATCGAGGTAGAAGACTCTTCAATCGAATGCCGGATCACCCGCACCTTGGCCTGCCGCTGCTCGTCCGACGAATTAGGGAAAATCCGGCCCAGCACGCGCACTGCATCTTCTTCGTGCCCATGTGCGATAAGTTGTCGTGGCGACTCAGGACACAATGGAAGTAGGAAGAAGAGAAGAATTGCCGGGACGCCGCCCAGACCAACCATGTATCGCCATCCATGTGTGACGCTGGTGAAGCCCGCCCCAAGCGCATAGGCAATGAGTTGTCCAAACCCGACACACAGGTTGTCGAACACTATTAGTCGTCCGCGCGATCGTGCCGGTGCCATTTCTCCGATGTACAGGGGGATGATCATAGCGGCGCTGCCGACTCCCAGGCCGACTATGAATCGGCCGACAGTCATCTGAGCCACCGAGTATGCAACGGCCTGGATGATCGAGCCGACTAGGAACACCACGCAGCCAGCGTAGATACCCATTTTGCGGCCGTAGCGGTCCGACGTCAAACCGGCTAGGACGGCGCCGACGAGGGCACCGCCGGAGGTGATGGATGTGACGAGTTCTTGTTCATTCGAGGCGAGTGTGTGACCCAGGTCTGTTCCTAGATTCACGAGGACCGCAGAGATGACACCAGTGTCATAACCTTCCCTGTCCGTTAGCGTTATGCAACATAAATGTCATACATATGAATTGGAGGGTAGATACCGAACAGAAATCCTCCCATAGACACCGTACACGCGATTAACCAGACACCCTTACCAGGATTCGTCTCCTCAATGGAGTCGTCCAGGGCCAGGGTCTGACCAACACCATGTTCATCATGGATGACTTGGGCCTTGAAGTCATCGTCGTCCTCATGGTCAAGTTTCGTCGTGCTCATGGTTTGATTGCTGTCGCTAAGTGCGGATTGTATAAACTATCTGGTCCGGTGGAGAATGGACAACATTCCTCATTTAACGCACTTATATACATTTTCAGTTCGGCTTTTGTCCGTGCCGTTATCTTCAAACAATGCGGAGTGCCCCGGATTCCCCGGATTGGCACTGTCATTGCCAAGGGCGGGTATTCGTCTCGTATTTCTTGTCTGCATTGACAAGACTTGCCGGATTGAGCGATATTGATGCCAGACGGGATTCTTTTCCTGTTCCAGAGAAAGTAATATTCCCCGCCCTTGCAGGTGGAATACCCCAGGTGGATGCATTTTGAACTCAGTGTGAGTTCAGTGTATATCGAAGCAAAAATCCCCGATATGAACAATCCAAGAGTTATAAGAATGCTAGCTCTGTCATGATCATTTGCAATTGAATAGAACTCAAGTCCAATTCAAAATCAATTTCAAGAGTCAAACCACTCAATTTACACGGCACAATGTGGTCAATATGGTTGTTGGCGCCCTACGCGTCGTTTCTTCTTTTCGCTTCTTTCATCTATTTCATTGTTTATCCTTTCGCTGAATATATTCGGGACCCCAAGGGTCTCCGGCGCTACCCCAACATGACATCCTTCTCCGGAATGTCCGCAATCCCCTTCATGATTCTCGCTTCGAGAGGGTTCCGCTCCAAAGAACTGTCCGAAATGCACAAGAAGAACCCTGTCATCCGCACCGGCCCCAACACCCTGTCCTACGGTGATGTTCGTGCTATCAAGGATATCTACGGTCACGGGACAAAGTGCATCAAGGATCCGTCCTACATTGTCACTGCCGGGACGCACTATCACCTTGCCGATGTGATTGACAGGGCCGAGCACTCGCAGAAGAGAAAGGTGCTTTCGTCTGCTTATGCGCTGAAGAACCTCGAGACTTGGGAGTACAAGGTCACTGATAAGCTTGAGCGGCTGGTGGCGCACTTTGACAAGGTCTGCACGGCACCTGCTTCCGATGCTGTGGTCAAGGGCAAGATTGCTCCCGATCCGCAGGATATCACTCTGGACTTCCGGGCATGGACAAACTTCTTTACACTCGACGCTATTGCCGATATTGGTTTGTCGGAGAAGCTGGGCTTCCTCGATACTGGCAGTGATGAGTGCATCGCCGAGACCAAGGATGGGAGAACATACAAGGTCAACTTGCGGGATGCCTTGTATCCCAATGCGATCAAGCAGTCTATGATCCTGTGGAACTACGACTGGTACCCGATCCTCAACAAATTGGTCGATGTCATTCCATACTTCCGTCGGATGCAGGAGACGGGAAAGCACTGGGACAACATTGTCTGGCGTCGCTCGATCGAACGCCTTCGCCGCTATGAGGCCGGTGAGAAGCTGGACGACTTCTTCCAGGCGACCATGGAGGACAAGAATGGCCGCCCAAACAACTTAGAATGGGGCAATGTCGTGTCCGAAGTGAACATCATGATGAACGCCGGTAGTGTCACCACTGCTGTAGCCATCACCAACGTCATGTACCAGCTTCTCAAGAACCCGCACTGCTTGGCTAAGCTCCGCGAAGAGGTCGACTCCGTTTTGGATCCTGATGAGGTGATCGCCCCCTACGACAAGGTCAAGCATCTTCCCTACCTCCGTGCCTGTCTCGATGAATCCATGCGTATCTTCCCCCCGACTTCCCACGGTCTACCGCGTGAAACGCCCGCCGAAGGCCTGGAGATCCTCGGGCAGTGGGTCCCGGGTAAGACCTCGGTCAGCATGTCGGCCTATGTGGCGCACCACGACGAGCGGGCGTTCCCCAACTCCGATCAGTACATTCCCGAGCGATTCATGGGCGAGCAGGGCAAAGCGGTGCAGCCGTACTTTGTGGCATTCTCCGCTGGCGCGCGGTCGTGTATTGGACGCAACATCTCGTATCTGGAACAGACTAAGGCCCTGGCTTCGTTGGTACATCGGTATGATTTTGCGTTGCCGCATCCGGACTGGGAGTTGAAGCGGTTGGAGTCAATGAATTTGATTCTGGGGGATATGCCGGTGAAGATCTGGAGGAGGGAGTTGGCTGCATAGATTCTGTTTTTTCTTTTCTTTTTCTTTTTTTTCTGTATTAGCGTATTTGATAACTTGGCATTGGTTGGAAAATGAATTATGACTTTTATGACGTTCTCATTCGTTCTTTCTATCCACAAAACAGTAAATGAACAGTACATAATTGGTATAATTTCCCCGGTACAGGGTTGGACAAGTCACGTGTAGCCATACGGACGTTGCATCATAGATAATCCATCCCCAACACTACCCCGTACCTTCTGTAGATTTCCATGTTCTAGCCAGAAAAAGATGCATTTGCCTTTGCAGCTGATCAAAACCAACAAAGCCGAGAGGAACATTCCCCGCTGTCGGCTTACCGAAAGGAGAAAGTTTCCCTGTATGTCGTAGCGGGGAATATTCCTCTTCTCGAGCGCATCTTATCCCCCGCATTTTCAGAAACAGTCATCTGGGGTAATATCCCAAACGTGAAACGACAATCTCTGACATCACGGGACATACTCGGGTGGATACTATCAATAACAATGAGATGCGGAGGTCGTACGAAGCACGTACGGGGATGCCGAAGATGGAATTTCTTCCCTTGTTGAGCAAAAGTCCTCGCGATGGGGTTGTGGTCAAAGTTGATTCCCCGAGTGGCATCGATAGCTTTGGAAGTTATAAGATGCCTTTCCGTCCCAATTGAATTGATTCAACGACCAAATCCCTCAATTTCCATTCACTATGACCGCACAATGGCCCCCAGACTTTGCCCAGCTCGCCCAATTGCTAAGACCAACGGGCGTGGTTGATTATGCTGCTATCGCTTTTATGTCCACCACTTACGCCGCATACCTCTCCCGCGGTCTCTTCTGGGACCAACCCGACCCCCTAAACTACCTCTATTTCCAACGTCCCCAACTCGAAAATGGCGGCTCCGCCAACGTTAATCAAGAAACTCGAAATATCGCCCAGAAGCTCGAAGAAACGGGCAAGAATATTGTCGTCTTCTGGGGCTCGCAATCCGGAACGGCAGAGGGGTTTGCGAGTCGCTTAGCGAGGGAGATATCGATGCGATTTAGACAAGAGACCATGACGGCTGATTTGTCGGATTATGACCCCGCAACGATAAAGTTGATTCCCGAGGGGAAGTTGGCTATCTTCATTCTCTCGACGTATGGTGAAGGTGACCCCAGTGATAATACGAGCGAGTTTTGGGAGTGGATTACCAAGGTTCAAAAGGGCGAAGGAGATGGTGAGGTATCTTTGGAGCACTTGCGCTACACGGCCTTGGGTCTTGGGAATTCGAACTACAAGTTCTACAACAGAGTGGTCGATGTTGTCACCGGGGGGCTGGACCATCTCGGAGCTCGTGCCGTTATGCCCGTGGCCAAGGCAAATGATGCTGAGGGTGCTACACAAGAAGACTTCATGACCTGGAAAGACGATCTGTTTGCCGTCTTCAAGAATCAGCTGGGCTTCCATGAGTCGGAACCTAGATACCTGCCCATTCTCCAAGTCGACGAGGATACGTCTCTTGAGCCGATCGACCTCAACCACGGCGAGCCGGACAACAAACAGGCCTCCAAGACCAGCTCGCCCGTCCGTGTCCTGGGTATTGAGAATACCAAAGAACTTTTCCACAACTCTGATCGACACTGTCTCCACATCGACCTCGACATCACTAGCCAGCCCGAACTGGTCTACAAGACCGGTGACCACCTTGCCGTCTGGCCATCCAACCCAGACGTTGAGGTAGATTTGCTCCTCCAAGCTTTGGGCTTCTCGTCCGAGCGCGGCCAGACACCCATCAGCATCAAGTCTCTCGACCCGGCAACTACAAAAGTCGCCATCCCAACCCCAACCACCATTGATGCTCTCTTCCGCTACTACCTCGAGATCTGCGCCCAAGTTAATCGTGACACAATTTTGGGCCTGGCCCAATTTGCCCCAACCCCAGAGGCAAAAGCCCAACTCCTCCATCTGGGCCAGGACAAAGCCGCATACGCGGACCTACTCAACCGGAATTACATCACCCTCGGCCGGTTATTACACCTTGTTTGTACGGAGAGCAATAATGCGTGGTCCGGAATACCTCTTTCCTTCCTAGTCGAATCTTTCCGCCCCCTTCAACCACGTTACTACTCTATATCCTCGAGCAGCGTTATTGCTCCCCGTAAACCATCTATCACTGTCCTCGTCTCAACATCCCATGTCCCTGAAGATCCCAGCCAGCTCGTCCACGGTGTTACATCAAACTACCTCCTTGCTACTGCACAGCCGGAAGCACACCCGTATGGACTTACATACCCCACAAACGGGCCGAATAACGTCCTCCGTCCCGAAGATGAGGGCAAGACGGGTAAAAAAGTGTTCGCCCATCTTCGTCGTACCCGCTTCAAGCTGCCTATCCAGGCTGCTGTGCCGCTTGTTATGATCGCGGCTGGGACGGGTCTAGCACCATTCCGCGCGTTTGTTGCCGAGAGACGTCAGCTGCGCTCGATCGGAAAACCGGTTGGTGAGATGATTCTGTTCTTCGGGTGTAGGAGTCCCGAGGAGGATTACATCTATCGTGAGGAACTGGAAGCATTGGCGAGAGAGGGTAAGGAGCAGGGTGGTATCGCTGATTGTCTGCGTATTGTTACGGCCTTCTCGAGGTACCAGCATGCTGGGGAGCTGAGACGATATGTGCAGGATCGGGTCGAGGAGTACTCCAGCGATGTGGTCAAATTGTTGGATCAGGGAGCGAACTTGTACATCTGTGGACGCGCCGGGATGGCAAGAGAAGTCGAAAAGGTGGTTAGCCAGGAGATGCAGAAAGCTAAAGGATGGGCAGACGACGAGACGAATGAGTGGACTAAGGCGATAAAAAAGAAGAACAAATGGCAAGAGGACGTTTGGGGATGAGCTCCAGTTATTGTCAGGTTAGATTCATTAGACATTTTATTTCATTTTAGCGTTATGTTTAATCCATATGTTTGTCCGAACATCTATCTATCCCATAAATCAACCCATCCTACCCATCCCACATCAACAATCCCAGTCTTACCAATAGACACCGGGACACCGGGACACCGACAAATCAACCAAATCAAATCACTGCTTCGCCTGCGAAAAGATCGTCTGCCATATCTCAATCCACTGCTGCTGCTTGTATGACAGCCTCCTTTGCGGCTCACGGAACGTGCCAGCAAGGATCTCCCGGATTCTCGCAGAAAGCATCTTCAGCGCCAGCATGGATTTCCAGTCTCGCACCGCAAATCGAATCCGATTGGCGTCGATGGAAATCACCCCAGAGTACATCTATAACTGAGTCAGTATCTCACATGATCTACCGCGGGGCATACAGAAGGAAAGAGGGGTTACATACCTTAAACTCCGCATCACCGCACAGCAGCGCAATGGCGAAATCATCCACAGCACTTGTCTCGTGCGCGTTATAGTTCCGATTCCGCGCTTGCATGAGATGGTAAAAAGAGACCCATTTGACTGATGCATCTGCCTGCTTGTTCACCGAGGTCGGGTGCAGCGTGACCGATTGATTGTTCGAGACGTTTCGCCATCCTTTACCCTCGCGGGCGAGGAGCTTGGGATAGAAACTCCATGCGACGACGGAGTTTACTGCTGTATCATTGGCGCTGTTGATGTCGTACTCTTCAGGGATGACGAAGAATTGACGGTTGCGGCCACCAGATCGGGCTCTGTTGTCCGTTAGTTTTGGTCTTGGAAATCGGGAATCGGGTATTGAATAATGACCGACCTGTTTAGAGAGGTCTTTTGCGAGGCGTCCAGTTGCAAAAGTCCTGCATCGGCTATGGATACTACAAGTTGCATCTTGACATCTTCGATGTTCAACAGTGTCTGTGAACTGAGAAAGTTTTTCCGACAGAAGGCGTATTCATTGGATCCAGGCGTGCTCCTTGCTCGCTTCCAGGCACAGTACGCATTGTAAACGGTCAATAGGTCCGAGTCGCCTGTGGGGAAACATTAGCCAGCAACTTAGGCGGGAAACCGAAGGACAAAAAATTACCCTTTCTGAACGAAAGCCTCGCCACCTCCTTCTGCGAATTTGACCCCATCGTGCTAATGAATGGGGATTTTGATGAGAGAATGGCCGCAATGCTAATGGCTGCATCTAGACACTTGAAAAATGCCCCGTGGATGATCAGTTTTCCGAGAAACACGTCCAATGGCAACTTGGCAAGCTGTGTTCCTAGCGGGGTGAGATTCTCCGTGTTGGTAAGAGCCTTAACTTCCTTGAGGGAATCAATTGCCCGCCGTATATTCTTCGGAGATGGCGGGTCGACGGCCTCGAGGAGGGTCGGCTCCACTTCGCCGAGTTTACAGATCTTCACTCGTAGGACGAGATCCTGCAGTGAAAGACGGAGCATCTCGGGTGTTTGTTGTTCGGAGAGCTACGAGTCGTCAGCTGGACAGAATCAAAACCAGTAGGAAACACAGCGTACCAATCTGTCATGGCGATACTTGGTAATCAGATGGAAACAGATTCCGTTTTGGACACGACCAGCTCGTCCTCGTCGCTGTTTGGCGTTGGCCCGCGAAATAAATGACTCGATCAATCTTGAAAGTTGCCGTCGTTCATCAAACCTGTCTAGTCAGTAACGTTCATGCTTACAACCAGGCGAGATTCCTACCGCATAGTCTTCTCTCTGCCCGTATCAATCACAGCAGTAATATCCGGAATTGTAATACCTGGGGAAGTTAACATCCAGTCCCCATAAAAAGCATAGGCAAGCAAGCCTACCGGTTTCCGCAATATTAGTAGCAATAACGATCTTCCTCATTCCTGCCGGAGGCACACTGAAGGCCTTTTCTTGATCTTCACTGGCAATAGAAGAATGAAGCGCGTGAACGATCCAGCCCTGTTGGAATGTTGGCTCTGAGAGAATCTCGTCGTTTAAGCGACGAATTTCTGCCATACCGGGCATGAAAATTAAGATCGCTTTGCTGTACTGCGACATTTCGGGCGCAGAGGCGATCTTCATGACTAGCCTCTTGATCAACTGGTAATCGAGACGGTACTCATCAATGTTCTGGATAGTTTCTCTCGTTTGCTTCGAATAAGCGTCAAGGGTTGACTGAACACCACTAGCAGCGTCGCCTTGCGAGCTCTCAGCCATCTCCTCTGTGTCTTCGTCAACCACAGCGTTCGATTCGTTCTCAGTCAACCGGTAATTTGTCAGCTCGATAGCATCCTCAAGATGCTTCATCTCCACAGGGAAGGTTCGTCCAGGGATGTTCATAACAGGGACACCACCGAGATAGTTTGAGAAGCGTTGTGCCTCGAGAGTGGCCGACATAAGAATGAGCTTCAAGTCGGGTCTTCTCTGCATCAATCGTCGAATAACGATAAGGAGGAAGTCGCTGTCGATCGTACGTTCGTGAACTTCATCAATCACAACGTGCGAAATGTCTTGGAAGTCATCCGGCCGTTCCAGCATTCGTACCACAACACCGGTAGTCCTGTCAAGTGTGAGTCTGATTACCTTATATCAATTATATCAAAGGGAAAGAACATACGCATATACTAGTCTCGTCGATTGGCTAACCTTGCTCTCCAACCTGACAGCAAAACCAACCAGAGACCGAGATGTCCCGATATCATTCTTGCTTTCTCCCAGTTCTTCACTGACACGCCGTGCTAGAGAGATAGCAGAGATCCTCCGGGGCTCCGTCACATAGATCTTGGCAGGGCGACCCTGCTGCATTTCATGCTCCAGAATGAACGACGGAATTTGGGTACTCTTTCCGCTACCAGTTTCACTGCAAATGATGAGGGCACGGTGCGTGTCCAGCGTGGTGAGAATTTCTTCCTTGAAGTCCCAAATAGGGAGATTCATTCGGCCCTGCATCATGTGATGGAAGGAAGGAGTGGAGGCTTTTTCCATCCATGCCTGTGTTACTTTATCGTTGGGGCCTAGGTTCTCTCTGGAAACCGTCTTCACCGGTGTTTCGGGCTTGCTGGCAGTACCGTTTCTCCTGCGGAAGTTATCTGATAATACGACATCGTCTTCAAAGCCACCGTTATTCTCCTGCACAAGCTGTTTCAACCAAGTGACGGTCTTCTTGTCGATTTCGTCCTCCTGTGTCTTCTTGACAGTCGCAAGCTCGGTCCAAAGGTCCCTCCAGACTGCTGGAAGTCGCATGTAAGCCTTGCCCTCTTTTGAGTTCTGTGGGAATAAGATGAAGAGAGCCAGCGTGGAGACATATGCTTCAGCTTGCTGCTGAGCTGGCGTTGCAATATTGTCCATAGAAACGTACGTAGCGTATGCAGTCGATTTGTGCGTCACCATGTCGAGCGAAAGTTCGAACGGGACTTCCTGCGGTTTCGACCATCGCACTTCAATCGCCTTTCTGTTCTGGTACGATGAAGCAGAAAAGTCCTTGAAAATTATCTTGCACCCGGTGTCCCTACAACTCATTAGCTTCATGGAGGAAAGCACCAGTAACAATATAGGTAGGCATACCTGGACTTGCATGTTTCCTCTAATACCCGCCGAGGACTGAGACCGGAGAACTTGCCAAAATCACGGACGCACATCGTGGCTTTACTCAGCTCCCCAAGAATGACGCCCGACTCCAGCTCTGGTTCTTCGGATCCAAACATGTCTCCAAGCAGGTCTGCATTCTCATTGTCACCGGCAGCGGCAAAAACATCGCTCTTCAGTTCCGGCTCCGGCTTTGCCTCCTCTGGTTGTTCTTGATCCTCAACAGGAGGCGGCTTCTCTTCCTCGCGCTGGGTACGCCGGAAAAACGATGCCTCCTTCCTAAGATCCTCGAGCTTTTCTCTCCACTTGTACTCGGCTTCTTCGCGGTCGAAAAGCACGTCCTTTTCAATGTTGGAGATCTTGCGTTGAAGCTTTGCTGCTTGTGGGTTGTTGGAGCCACTGTCCGTATTGTCCCGACCAGATTTCTTTCCCTTCTTCGGCTTGTCGTAGAGGTCTGGATAGAGGCTGTACAGCTTGGCCTGCAAATCCAAGTATTTAGGGACCAAGGTATCCGGTTCAAGCGAGCTATCGGAGTCATAATCCAGGGCTGGGGGTGTTGGGGCTTTGGACTCGGGCTTAGAATGTTTAGTCCATTTGCTCTCACCCTGCGTGGGGCCGGACTTTGGCTGGTCGCCTTCTATAAGAGAAAACGAGAATTAGCTTCTTTTCAATTACTAAAAGCACGAATAGCTTAGATTTACCAGTTATCCAGGATATCGTTTTATCTGAATCTTTAGGCAGCTGTGCACCCGTCCTAGCATAAGATGGAAGCTCAGTGGGATCACAGTGCAGAGCAAACCAGTCTAGTATTTCGTCCAAATTCCACAAAGCATCCCTATTAGTAGGAACAGGATTGCCTGCAAAATAGACCAAAAGATGCTTCAAAGCTTCATCTACCCTTGTCTCAGGGAACCCAAGTCTAACCAAGGTCTCTTTCAGGGTCCATAGCTTCATATATAAATCCTCTTCGGAGAATGTCCGTTTCGCGCCTGGCTGTGGACTGAGCTCACATTCCTCCGTCTCAAGGAGACCCAGAATCCGGTTCAACACATCTACCGGCAACCATTCGAGAACGTTCAGCGAGCCGGATGCCTGCTGTCGCATGACCCGCCGCTCCGTCTCCAGCTTCGTCACATGTCGCGCAGCATCGCTCCTACACTTCGACGCGTGTTTTTCGACCAGTAGTTGAAGCTCCGCGTCCTCCAGGTGCTTCTCCAACTGCTCCGGTGTATACTGCTGCAGCGACTGCGTGTCTTTTGTCTGTGTTTCGAAGGGCTGAACTCCTTCTGCAGGTGTGGCCTGATCTGTTTCCGGTGGTGCGGAGATTGTCTTGGACTCTGCTGGGGTTGTTGCTGCTGCAGTTGGCGGGGTGGACGTAGCCGATTCCGGCTTTGGTTTGGAGGGAATGGACGTAGTAGCAAAACCTCGAGCTGGGTTGGCTGCGGGCTTCTTCTTTTTCTTGTTGTTCGGGGGCATTGTGCTTGTTCCTGGTTAGACGGTAGCTAGTATGTACCTATAGTTAGTGAGGGGGGGGGGGTAGAAACGCGATGAATTGAGATTGAAGGGGGAAATTCAGTGACCAAAGAAACTGTGTAAATTCCCCCAAGTAGAAAAGAAGTTGAAAAGAAGAAGAAACAAGAAGAATCCAAAGGTTCTTCTGTATGGGCGCAAGTGGGCGCGGTTGACGTCTGTCTCTGTCTCTCCCCACAAATAGAAAAAAAGAAAACTTTTATGACAACATCAACGGCAGAGCAAGCCAAAACTACTACTGAGTGCTCACGGCGACATGCCCTCTTGAGGAAATATGGACGACTTCCCATGGCAAGAGGTGAAATCCGGAGACCTGGAGAGTCTACAGCTTCTGATCTCTTCGAGTTCGACTGCTCGCAGAGTTCGTGCTCTTCAGGACCTTCGCGATAGAGCCGGTTTGGACCCCTCCGCCGCAATGAGAAAAATCACTGAATTGCTAATTACTTGACTGCTGTTATTGTATAGGAACTGAATTACCGCAAGAATCTCATCAAGATTTATTAGAACTGCTTTTTAGAACATATCCCTCCTATGTCGATCGTCCATCTCGTTACGCCGTCCAAGAATGCCTCCGCTCGCTTCTCAAGGCCCAACCGCCGACCGATAGCTCCAACGATGTCAAATATCTTATTCAGAGATTGAAGACGGAGACTTCTAAGCCCGGGCTGGCAGCTACGTCTGCGTTTGTGCTGGTGGAATGGTGTTCGGTGTTGCTACAGCATTTGACGGAGGAGTCGGAGACGCCGCTGGAGCCCGTGTTGGACATCATCGCCGCGGATGCGAAAGCGCTGGAAATCTGTTTCTCTGCGAATCCTAAACCTAGCGTTGTACAATCGGCACTCAGAATTACAAGACGTGCCTTGCGTACGGTGTTCAGGTCGACCCGGGGCGACGATGCCGTCCGTCAGTCTGTCAGCCGGTTGACCAGTGACTCGACCACAGGACAAAAAAATGCGCCTTTCCTAGGCGTGATATCTGGAGTTAGCGCTCGCCTTGCAGCCCAGAAGCCAGTCTTGGAGGAGCAGAAGAAAGCTATCATTGCATTCTACGCCAAGGAGTTGATTGGATCCCGGTCAGCGGTCCCGTCCCATATCGCCAATGGCCTGTCGGATTTCTTTGCATCGTTCGTGACGTACGAGGATGTTGAGACGGAATTGATCCCACCGTTCGAGAAGGCGATTCTGAGAGCCCCGGAAGTGTCCCTCGGGGGTCTGATCCCGGCCCTCTGTGCTGCGTTGCCAGAGCAAATCGATCTGTCAGACCTTCTGTTGTCGCGTCTCTTGAAGCATCTCGTCTCGAGCTTAAAGTCGAATAATCCCGCGATCAGACAGGGTGCTGTGGGCTCTTTCCAGTCGTTGCTCGCCAAATCCAAGGCTGAGGGTTCGCTTCTAAAGATCGCAAGCGAGGTCGCCGGCCCTCTAAAGACCCAGAAGATCACCAACCCGGATCACCGTGCCGTGTTTGCTCAATCACTTACTGCTATGGTACCTTCCGTTGCACTTTCAACCGAAGTGATCCAAGGACTTGTTCCCGTTTTCGCCCGTGAGTCCAATGAGCCTGCTCTGGAACAAGAAGTCAAAGCGTTTAGCAAGCATCTTGCTTTCTTGGTCAGTTCTGCAGCCAAAGTTAGTGACGACGTGATCAACGCCATCGTGAAGGGATCTTCAGATAAGCGCGTTCCCTTCCGGAAGCTCTGGCAGCTTAATGTCGGAGAAGTGCTTTGGGAAACCGATTCGACGACCCTGGCTAGTTCCGAGGTCCAGCCACTCGTTTCCAAGTTCATCGCTAAAATGAAAGAAATGTTCAACGAAGTAGCTTCGAACCCTGTGCCGTCCGCCCAGAACGGCGCCCTGTCAACCGCCTACGTTTACCTGGCGCTCTTGGAGCGCGCAGGTTCTGACAATGAGACTTTGGAGGCGACAGTGGCTCAGTCGATGGTTCTGAATCCCAAACCGTCATTCCTCCTTAATCCCAGGGCCTACTCGAAACTGGCGTCCCAAGCTGAAATACAATGGGCCGTGCGAGCACTTGCGGCCGTTGCTTCTGGCTCCAAGTTCGAAGCCGCAGAGCACGCCGCCAAGGTCGCATGGGCCGAAGCCTTCATTTATGCAATCACAGCACCTGGACTCCACACCAACTTCAGAGAACAGTCTGCGCGTGCGTTGTCAGATGTCTACCTTAAGAAACCGGGAACAACTGGCCGCATCGTCATCGATGGTCTTTGGGCTTGGATCCTGTCTTCTAGAACCGCGGAGAAAGAATCTGCTCCAATTTCTGCAGGACCAGGAAATGAGGGTCTTTTGCACCTTGTGACTCGAGCTATCTGCCCGCCAGCAACCAGTCTCGAAAAAGGCCATATCTCTGAAATGAGAACTCAGCTTGTTGAGCTCCTCGTTCTATGCCGCCCTGAGATGATCCCTAAAGCTGCTTGGATTGCTTTGTGTTTGAGGACTGGCACAGACCCTGGCGATCTTGTCCGTGAGCTTCCTGACGAGTTCATGAAGCAATTGAGTCGCGTGCATGATGTAAGCCACATATTCCTCGCTCTCTATCGTTAGCCATAAAGGAAATTACTGATTAGTCCTAGGACCCTGTGCAATCTAAGGTGCCCCAAATCGATACGGCAATCTGGAGCGCAGCAGCAGACTTGGCATTCGTCGCGCCCGACACAATGATTCCTCAACTCGTCGACCAGATTAAGGATGATCTCAGCGCCGAGCGCCTGTCCAAATTCACGCCAACAGACGCTGCCATCGCCCGCACTCCCGAAGGGACAATGTTTGTCGATGTCCTAAGTACTAAGTCAAGGCAGCTTGACAAGAACACCAAGGATTATGACACTCTGAAATGGGAGGAAGAGCTCCGGGCGCAACTTGCCGAGAGGAAGGGCCAGACGCAGAAGAAACTCAAGCCTGAAGAACAGGCTAAAGTTAAGGCCCAGCTCGCCCAGGAAGCCAAGATCCGTGAAGAGGTGCTTTACGAGGTTAAGAGAATCGAGAGAGGCGCAGGAATCATCCAGGGTCTTGCAACAGGCCCTGCTACTGATGTAGAAGGCTGGATCAACCCTGCCGTGAGCTCCCTGCTTGCTCTCATGGAGATCAACGCGGGCATGTTCGTTGGTGATGTCGTGTCGAAAGCTTACGTTTCATGCGCTGACAAATTGTCGACTCGTCTGGCGACTCTCCGGCAATTTGTTGGTGTGGCCACGCTGCGGGCCATCGGGAGAACTTATCTTCCTCTTGAGATGGAAGTAGAGCCTCTTGGTGGTATGTGTTGTATTTGTACTATGCTGAATGTTGATGGTTGCTAACTGCCTCTATCAGAGCTCATTGCTAGGATCCTGTACCGTGTGCGGTTTGCGTCGGAGCAACGCCCGCTTGAGGAGGCGTCTTTGGCCTATCTTCTTCCCCTGGTTTTCCTGATTCTTAACCGGAACGGTATCGAAGAGAAGGAGGAGGGTGAAGGAGAACAGGTTTTGCTCGCTCTTGAAATTTTGTCTTTCCACTCAAGCTCATGTAAGTTTTATTGTCACAACTTGCCGTTGGCAAGCAAAGGCTAATATATGAACAGTCTCCGACAACCGCCTTCCTCGAGCCGAGGTCCTGAAGCACCTCATCTCGGCAATGCAGAGATATTCCCAGCATTACAAGCTGATCAAGGACACATTGTTCGACCTTTGCCGAAGCATCTCGGCAAATATCGGACAGGAGGAGCTGCAAGCTCTTTTAGAGGGCACGATTGTCTCGGATGTCTCTGTCAGAACATCCGTTCTGCAAGCTATCAATGCCGAAATTGATTTGACGGATCTTGACTTCTCTGAGCACATTTGGCTTGCCTGCCACGATCATATTGAGGAGAACGTTGACGTTGCCGAAACGATCTGGGAAGAGAACGCCCTGGAGGTCGACGACTCTTCATACGGCAAAATCATTTCATACCTGGCTTCCAAGGACTCGCAGCTCCGTGGAGCGGCTGCTCGCGGATTGGCGCATGCAGTCGAACTCGACCGGTCCAAGTTTGCTGGCATTCTGTCAAAGTTACAGACCAAGTACGAAGATGAAGCTAGGCCAAAGGAACCCGAAAAGGACAAGTATGGAATGCCGAAGAAGATGGACATGACAGATATCTGGGAGTTCCGAAGTGGTATTGCCCTTGCTTTTGGTGCTATGACAAACGGTTTCGAGGGCGAGCAGATCGTGTCGTTCTTGCGCTTCCTCATCGAAAGAGGGCCGCTCATCGATAGGAGCTCTACCGTACGTGCTCAAATGGCCGAAAGTGGTAGATCTGTCATTGCTTCGCGTGGTCAGCAAAAGGTCGAGGAACTTATGCAGCTCCTAGAAACTACGCTCGAAACATCGGACAAGGCAACCCAGCAATCCGATTTACTCAACGAGGCAGTGGTTGTCCTCTATGGATCTCTGGCCCGCCATCTCAAGGCCGATGACCCACGTCTGCAGACCGTCCTCAAGAAGCTTCTTGCCACCCTACCTACTCCTGCCGAAAGCGTGCAATCTGCAGTTGCCGGCTGCCTGCCACCGTTGATCAGACTGTCTGCGTCTAAGAGCTCCAGCTATGTCCAGGAAATGCTTGATCAACTTCTTCAAACGAAGAACTATGCTACCCAGCGTGGTGCGGCGTACGGTCTGGCTGCTATCGTCAGTGGAAGGGGTGTCTCGACGCTGCGCGAATTCCAGATAATGAGCCACCTCAAGGAAGCAACCGAGAATAAGAAAGAGCCGCACCAGAGACAGGGTGCAGTCTTGGCTTACGAGCTTTTTGCCACGATTCTTGGACGCACCTTTGAGCCATATGTTATTCAGATCGTTCCTCAACTTCTTGCCCTCTTCGGTGATATGAGCATTGATGTCCGTGAAGCTTGCCTTGACGCTGCAAAGGCATGCTTTGCCAACCTCAGTTCTTATGGTGTGAAGAAGATTCTTCCCACTTTGCTTGATGGTCTCGATGATACGCAATGGCGTAGTCAGAAGGGGGCTTGTGAGTTGCTTGGTGCCATGGCCTATCTTGATCCCCAGCAACTTGCAACAAGCTTGCCTGAGATCATTCCTCCTCTCACGATTGTGCTCAACGACACCCACAAGGAAGTGCGCAATGCTGCAAACCGCAGTCTTCAGCGATTCGGCGAGGTCATCAGCAACCCTGAAATCAAGAGTTTGGTGAACGTTCTTTTGAAGGCCCTGAGCGACCCGACCAAGCACACGGACGAGGCTCTGGATTCTCTTATCAAGGTGTCTTTCGTTCACTATCTCGATGCTCCCTCTTTGGCACTTGTTGTCCGTATCCTCGGGCGTGGTCTTGGTGACAGATCGGCAACCAAGCGCAAGTCTGCCCAGATTATTGGTAGCTTGGCTCATCTCACTGAGCGCAAAGATCTTCTTTCGCACCTGCCTATCATCGTTTCTGGCTTGCAGCTGGCAATTGTTGATCCTGTGCCTACCACTCGTGCTACCGGTTCCAAGGCTCTTGGTTCACTTATTGAGAAGCTTGGAGAGGATGCTCTTCCCGATCTCATTCCCAACCTCATGGCTACGCTCAAGTCCGATACTGGTGCAGGCGACAGATTTGGATCTGCCCAGGCATTGTCGGAGGTTCTTGCAGGTTTGGGTACGACGAGACTCGAGGAGACTCTGCCAACTATCTTGCAGAATGTGTCCAGCTCCAAGGCTTCTGTTCGTGAAGGCTTCATGACTCTCTTCATCTTCCTTCCTGCCTGCTTCGGTAACAGCTTCGCCACCTATCTTAACAAGATCATTCCGCCGATCCTTGCTGGTCTGGCTGATGATGTTGATTCGATCCGTGACACCTCTCTCCGGGCTGGTCGGTTGCTGGTCAAGAACTTCTCTTCCAAGGCGATTGACTTGCTTCTGCCAGAGCTTGAGCGCGGTCTTGCCGATGACAGCTACCGTATCAGATTGAGCTCCGTCGAGTTGGTTGGAGATCTTCTGTTCAGTATCACCGGTATCTCGGGCAAGGCCGAGGCCGAAGAAGAGGAAGAGGAAGCGACCCAGGCCGGACAGTCTCTGCTCGAGGTTCTGGGAGCCGAGAGAAGGGACAAGGTCTTGTCTGCTCTGTTCATCTGCCGCTGCGATACTTCTGGTCTCGTCAAAAGTGCAGCGATGGCCGTCTGGAAGGCGCTTGTTGCGTCACCCAAGTCTCTCAAGGACATGGTCCCCGCTCTGTCCCAGCTCATCATCCGTCGCCTCGGTTCGTCGAACATGGAGCACAAGGTTATTGCAAGCAACGCCCTTGGAGACCTTATCAAGAAGGCTGGAGAATCAGTTCTGGCTACCTTATTGCCTTCCCTCGAGGAGGGTCTGCGTACCTCACCAGATGTCGACGTCAAGCAGGGTATTTGTATTGCGCTGCGCGAGGTCATTACCTCTGCTTCCGTTGATGCCCTTGAGGACTATGAGAAGGTCCTCATTTCCACCGTCAGAGTGGCCTTGGTTGATAACGACGGGGACGTTCGTGAGGCTGCCGCTGAAGCGTTTGACGCTCTTCAGCAGATCCTGGGCAAGAAAGCTGTCGACCAGGTTCTGCCTTACCTCCTGCACCTCCTAAGAAACGACGAGGATGCAGAGCAGGCTCTTTCTGCGCTCCTGACGCTGCTCACCGAACAGACTCGTGCCAACATCATCCTGCCCAACCTTATTCCGACTCTGCTCACTCCTCCTATTTCTGCGTTCAACGCCAGGGCCATTTCCTCTCTGGCCCAAGTGGCATCCTCTGCCATGACTCGTAGACTGCCAACTATCTTGAACTCTTTGATGGATGGCATGATTACCACCGAGGACGACGACCATCGTCAAGAGTTGAGCAATGCCTTCGATACTGTTCTTGTGTCTGTTGATGAGTATGACGGTCTCAATGTCATGATGAACGTTATGATATCTCTCTTGAAGCACGATGACCACAAGCGCCGGGCCAACGCAGCACTGCATCTCGACAAGTTCTTCTCGGACGCTTCACTCGACTACTCCAGATACCACCAGGACCTTATCCGCGTTCTGCTCATCTCATTCAGCGACTACGACGCGGACGTTGTCAAGGCTGCATGGACTGCTCTGAGCGGCCTCACCAAGCACATGCGCAAGGAGGAAATGGAAGTGTTGGCCATTTCTACCCGCCAAATTTTGCGACAAGTCGGTGTCCCTGGATCAGACCTGCCGGGCTTCAGCTTGCCTAAGGGTATCACTGCTGTCCTTCCGATATTCTTGCAAGGTCTCCTCAACGGTACCGTGGACCAGCGTACACAGGCTGCTCTTGGTATCGGCGACATTATCGACCGTACGAACGCCAATTCGCTGAAGGCGTTCGTCACCCAGATCACCGGTCCTCTGATTCGTGTTGTGTCCGAGCGTTCGGTTGACATCAAATGCGCCATCTTCTTCACCCTCAACAAGCTCTTGGAGAAGATCCCGCTTGCTGTCAAGCCATTCTTGCCGCAACTCCAGCGTACCTTTGCTCGTGGTCTTGCGGACTCTACCAGTGAGACTCTGCGTAACAGGGCCGCCAAGGGTCTTGGTATCTTGATTACCTTGACTCCTAGGGTTGATCCTCTTATTGCAGAACTCATCACTGGTTCGAAGACGCCCGATGTCGGTGTGAAGAACGCCATGATGAAGGCCCTTCAAGAAGTCGTTGGCAAGGCTGGTTCCAACATGAGCGAAGCCTCCAAGAATGCTATTCTTGGACTTATCGACGCCGACACCAGCGACCAGACTGGTAAGTGTATACAGCCTACAGTCCACAATTACAATTCTAACATGCTATTAGACTCCGTGGCCATTACAAATGCCAGGCTGCTTGGTGCTCTCGTCAAAGTTCTTCCTGCTGCCACTGCTGGGCCGCTCATCAAGTAAGTTGACTACGATATCGCAGGTGGTGAAGCAAGTGCTGACTACGTTAAAGGAACCGTGTTCTCGTATCCCAGGCTTCTCATGCATCTATCCTCGGACTCAATGCGTTGCTTGTTGAGTCGCCATCGTCTCTGATGGAGAACTTCGCAGCTGAGACACAAATTGCTATTTGCCAGGGCTTGTCGCACCAGGACGTAAGTTTTACTCAGTTCTAAACAGCAATGCAAGGACAATGCTAACTCGAAGCAGACCTTTATCTCCGATAACAGTGCTCTTGCTCTCGGTAAATACCTGCTAGTGGAAGATGAGCACCGCAGCTTCGAAACAAACAAGACAGTCATCGAGGCCTTGGCATCGTGCATTAAACCGGGCACCCCCTCTGACACCCGCCGGTTGGCTCTGGTGGTGATCCGGACCGTCAGCCGACTGCACCCCGAGCTTACCCGACCCCATCTGGCCCTCCTCGCCCAGCCAGTCTTCGCCTGCGTTCGCGATCTCGTCATCCCCGTCAAGCTCGCAGCCGAAGCAGCTTTCCTCTCCATTTTCTCCGTGGAGGAGTCTGAAAGCGCCGTCTTCGACAAGTACATGGCCGGCCCTGGCGCGGAACTCCCGCCGGGACCCAAGCGGAGCATGTCGGACTACTTCAAGCGCGTTGCGCTACGTCTTGCTACACAGGCTAGGGAGCGCAAGGAGGCTGAGGGTGGACATGGCGGGCTGGGTTTGTCGAATGACGAGATGGACGATGAGAAGGAACTATGGAGTATTGGGAAGGTTGACCTTGGGGAAGTGGCATTCGATGAGTGATTTTCTGAGCCTATCGAATATTGTGGATAGATGTTGCATCGGATGTATATGTTATTTTAAAAGTTGTTCGAATACATTGTTCTTATTCGTCCTGTCTGTTGTCCCATAGTTACTATGACATACCCGGTATGTGTCACGTGACCCATAACTAAGCGACCCACCACGATATCCGAGCATCCAAGTCGATGGACAGAGTTAAAAACAAGATACCATCATCTCAACCAGAAATAGTATCCAAAAGATGAAGAATTGTACGGGGTATTTGTACACAAAATAGAATGATCTCCAGCTTGTTGCGGCTCTAATCGGAAAGCGTATGGGGCACAAGCCCTAGAGTGGAGCCACTCGCTTAGGGGCACAGTAGATTAGCTAATCACCCGTGTATCTCAAACTCCTCACTGGGAATTCTACCCGTAGTCGAGTGCAACGAACACCATCCGCCAACGACCGTCGATACGCCGACATCAAGATGTGAGTTCCATGTGCGAATCTGATATTGTCATTCTACGGGGAATTATTGTTCTTGAGGTTTTTTCCCGACTTCAAAAAACCCCTCCAAAATTCCCTTTCAGAATGATGTATCAGGGGGGCGACAGCCTCCGAACAAAAAAAAAATCATTATAGAGATCAATACGATACTGACATCTGTATCTACACAGGGTCAACCTTCGCACCCAGAAGCGCCTCGCCGCCTCCGTGGTGGGCTGCGGCCAGCGCAAGATTTGGCTCGACCCTAATGAGATGAACGAGATCTCCAACGCCAACTCCCGCCAGACCGTCCGCAAGCTCGTCAGCGATGGCCTCATCATCCGCAAGCCCGTGACCATGCACTCCCGTGCTCGCGCCCGTGAGCTCAACGAGGCCCGCAGAATCGGCAGAAACCGCGGCCTGGGTAAGCGTAAGGGTACCAAGGAGGCCCGTATGCCCAGGTATGCTTTTCTTCCCTACCTTTCGCGATCGATCGGCCACATGAGAAGAAATCAGCGGATATATGATATTAGAAGGAAATACTGATGGATTTTTTTTTTCTCCAGCCACATCCTCTGGATGCGCCGCATGCGTGTTCTCCGTCGCCTGCTCGTCCGCTACCGTGCCTCTGGCAAGATCGACAAGCACCTCTACCACGAGCTCTACCATCTGAGCAAGGGTAACACCTTCAAGCACAAGCGCGCTCTCATTGAGCACGTAAGTTTTCCCGCGTTGGATGGATGTACTTGGTTTTATTGGAGGGAAGGAGGCTAGTTGGCAGTACGAGATGCTGACCTAAATACAGATTCAAAGGGCCAAGGCTGAGAGACTCCGTGAGCGTACTCTCAAGGAAGAGATGGACGCTAAGCGTGCCAAGAACAAGGCTCTCCGTGAGAGACGGCAGGAGCGTGTCGAGTCCAAGCGCAACGCTCTGGCTGAGGGCCAGGAGTAAAAATGCTCTGATGTTTGGCGGTGCGGAGGTTGAACTGGACGAATTAATCAGCCCATCGAACCCGGTCGACTACGTTGTTTTCTTTTCTCGAATTTGGGCTCGGTGGCTTGGTTCATCCGGGACGGGTACAACATGGCAACCTGGAATGGGGTTCGGGAACAGAGAAAATGTGATGCATCTTTTACTCGACAGAGGGAAAGAGAATGGAGAAACAAAAAAATTTATAAACCCAAAACAATGGCATGGCGCTTTGTGTGATACGAAACTTTGCGGAATTTTTTATTTTCTTCTCGATATATTCACATTTCTCTTTTTCCAGACTCCATCTAACATGACGCCCGATGATGATCCCTCCATTTCGACCTCCCGTGTCCTTCCATTCAGGTTAAAATTGTTATTATAATGTCGTAACGGTGTTTTAACTATGTATTCAATGTACTGGGTTCAGTCTAATTCCATAGCATCAACCCTTAAGCCGACCTTTGCAATACGCCATGCAGGTCTTGAGATGTGAATCACAGGCACAAGACGTACAGAGTGCACGCGCTCACTTACCCCACCTGTACTTTTCTCTGCGGAGTAAGTCCCATCCGTCCCGCATTGATGATGGCATGGCCAACGGTGATGGTACAGCAACGATCGCTGTTTGTGTATTGTGTATATTGCATGGGTCTTCGTGATGGTGTTGTGATGATGGTTTTTTTTTTTTTTTTAAAAAAAAAAAAAAAAAAAAAATTCTACATCCCAAGTCAAAAGCGAAAGAATAAAACAAGATATATTCAACTCAGGGTATCAACAAACTACACACTATAGTTACTTATGCACGCAATGCAATGCTTAAATACAGAGTACAAACAAAATCAAGCCAAATCCTTCCCGTAAGCACTCAATGCCATCCCTCGCTGTTTTCGCGCTTAATATCATAGCTCATGTCACATCTCAAGACATGCTCCCAGAGCACGCCTTTAATCAAGTTTAAACTCCCTAATAACATAATTACGCCCGTGAATGCACCGCATCCACAGGGACCTCTAAATCAAACGGATCACTCCTTGCACTCCTTGCACTCCTTGCACTAATTCTCTTCGCTGATAGATCGATTACTCTTGGAGACGTAGCACTCGGACTCGATAACCGATAGCTGATCACCTGCAGACTGCCAACGGAGCTATTCCGACCAGGGAGTAT
The DNA here is from genome assembly GCF_000600275.1 of Aspergillus ruber CBS 135680. NCBI lineage: Eukaryota > Fungi > Ascomycota > Eurotiomycetes > Eurotiales > Aspergillaceae > Aspergillus > Aspergillus ruber. Next base: position 835,275 of record NW_024467302.1, read on the forward strand.
GATTGTACTGCCCAGACTGTGGTCGCTACCGTATAGGGAGCGCGGGATGACGAGGCTGTTGTGTCCTTGTGGTTGCCATTCGATGATGTTTGGTTTTGAGGGGCGGATTTGTTTCCATGTTGGGCTGGTGTTGGCGGTGGTAGTGTTGTTATTTGGGGAGGTTGGGTCTGCGAAGGGGTTGAGTGGTATGGTGCCGGGACTCCGGTTGTCGAGTTGTGCCTCGATGCAGGCTTCTGTGGACTTGGAGAACGGGTTGTGGAAGAGGATTGGTTTTGGAGGTGTTAATTCAGGCGTATGTGTAAATTGGATACGGTTGGGCGGTGATTGCCCGGATGCCGGACTGGCGTGGAAGGAGAACGCTGAATGGTGACGCGGTGCCCAGCTGGTCAGGGTGGGAACAGAATTCCGATCAATCCGCGAAAGTTTTCCATTCGAGCTTAGACTCTTGGTATCGCCGTACACCCGTCGCCGGCGCCGGAGTAGAAAGAAGCATATTAAAGCAACAAATGCAATGAAGCCAAGCACACCCAGTATGCTCCCAACTATTACGCCGGGAAGATTATCTTTGTTAAGACCATCTGTGTTTTGAGTCGAGCCGTACCCAGCGGATCCTGTCCCTGCTGTTGTCGTCGCCGAAGATGTTGTGCCAATAGAAGACGATGCATTATGAGAGGCCCCGAATATCCTGGAATCGACGGTAGGTGTTGATGTATCTGCCTTTGTCTTTCCTGTATACGGGGTTTCTGATGCCACTGGCGTAGGAGGGAAAACGCCAACATTCGGCGGAGAGGTGACTTGAACCTCCGGAGTTAGCGAGATAGTCGGGTGGATCTTCTCCGGAGGGTCGAGCAACGTCGACGGCCTAATAGAGAAAGTCGAAGGTGTTGAATACGCCCCCGATAATGCCAGAGATGACTGGGGCGATGGAGTCGCGAATAAAGAGAACAAGGTCGATGCTACCGGTGATAATGGCCCCGGAAAGGCCGTTGGAGCAGACACTGGAATAGAAACTCGTTTAACTTTGGTATATCTCAAGCCGCGATTGAAGACGACCGATGGACTCGACATCTCGCCGATTTCGTGGGGCAACGGTGCTCTGCTAAACCAGCGAACACAGAGAATTGTCAAGGACCACACGGCATGGAGGGCTCAGAGGGAATGGCGAATATTAGGTGGCGCGTAATAGTTCGTGAAGTATTGCGATATTACTGGCGCAAGGGGCAGTAGACAATAGTAAACAAAAGAAAACTGAGGGGGAAGGGGAGGAGGAAAAGAAAAAATGAGAAAAAAAGGTCTGGAGAAAGACACGCATAATTCTGATGCTATTCCTATTCCTATTTTTGCTTTCCTGGTAGAGAATGGGCAGAAGGACCCAGCGTAACCCCGGAGGAGAGCCATGACAATCCGTGTCAGAGACCCTCACCAGATCGAATTCTGCTGTTTCAGGATGAACGGCGAGGCACTAGGAACGTGGCAATGCACCCGGACCACAGAGTATTGAGAGATCAGAAACTCGCACCATAAAAAGGGGCGGGATCCTTCTTGCAATTCCTTATAATTTGATAGCGCACATCCAAGAAGCAGACAAATATTCAGTCGATGATAGCGCTAGAGATAGGCCAATGCGGAGTGAAACGAGCAGGATTAGCAGCATTTAAACTCGACCCGGTGTGAAACAAGCGCTTAGCAAGACCAATGCAGATATTCAGCCGGGTAAGCCGAAGTTTGTGAGGAACTAGACGGAAGACTCGGGCTGATAGCAGGCTGAAACAGCTGGGAGGATGTGACAAACCAGCAATGGATAGTCAGTGGGTTGGTCTCATGATCACTAATCCCCGAAAGGGATCAGTGCATGGTCATTGGAGATCAAACACTGGTGTGGTTGGTCTGATCGTCTATACTTTGTCCATTTATGCGTGCGAACATTGCTTTGTTCCGAGATAGTTTTTCCGTTCCGCGCGAGACTGCCCTCTTCCTTCCCGATGTAGATAGCTTCAGTTAAACCTCTTCTTCGATCGCCTCGGCATATCCAAATTGCTAATAGTTTCGATTTATGGTAAATATAACATTCCTTGGAACGGATACAGAATATCAGAAGTCGATGATAAAAGGATCTACTCTGCACCGGTTTGTTCCTCTTCTTCGGTTTTTCCTCCTGCTCATTGCACCAATAGCACCAGAGCATCTCCGTGGCTGCCTTCGTAGCGACAGCCTAAGTTGTGCCAGTCTGAAATATCAAACCTGGATATAACGACCCGAACTTCTATCAAGTCCCGAGAATTCCTTCAAAAGATTTTGGGACGTACGCTTGGGACGGTCTGATTTGACTGGACGCTATTCCTGCTTGAATATACCAATCAAGAGTGGCTTGCTGTCGTTCTTTGTCTAAAGACACTATTTCATCATGTTCTCAAGGGATTCGTAGTTCGAATCGTTCCTGTCGACCATGCCTCGAAATCTGTCCACAAAGTCAGGCCCTTTGACTTCTTTGAAGTCATCGCCATTTGGTTGAATTCTTGGAAATCTCTCAAAGTGATTCAAACCCGATTCACTCTTAAAAACAAAGCCAACAGATCCAATGTGTTGATCACATCCATTGTCGAAGAATCTTCCATATTGCATTGGCGACAGGAAGTATTCCAACCATGACAGCTTAAATGTCGAAGCCCCTAAAAAGGACTACAGGAAATTTTGCGCTCAATAATTCATTTCAAATTTTGCAAAGGGCATTTCTCAGTTAGACATAACCTGATCCTTGCAATATGGTGACTTCGATTGGTTGAATTGTCAGCTTATCGGCCATACCCTTGGTATATCCCTTCATCTATTCAATAATTTTTTGAATCTATCATCCTTAGAACCCATGTAATATGAGATTGCGGAGCTTGCTCCATCGGGTCCATCCTCGCGTGCACTGGAATCAGAGGTATTTATTGTCGACGATGTTTACCAATAGTATCCTTACACTGTATACATATAGCTGTTCCTAATCCGAACTATATAATATCCACAATCTCAAACTCTTCTTGGTCGATCCCAGGGATATAAACACAAATTGACTGGTGTCCTACCATAACAGCGGCTGCGGAAACATGCTGTTAGTTTCGTTACGTTTCCATGAAGCTGCGTGATATCATCCAGGAGACTTCTACATGCGCCGCCAACATAAATGCCTGATACGGGTAATTGCATTGCAGACGACATAGAAAGCGCGTATGGGCCTGTACAGCTCATACATGCCAGTTGATTGATAGGGAAGTATCCATGTATGGCTTGCTTGCAGATACGGATAGCCTCGTACTTTGTGTGGTTGATCAATGGAAAGCTCTAAGATTGGCCTTGCTCATGGCTAGGAAGCCAGAAGCTATAGTCAGTATCCTAGCTAATCTCTGGCCCGATGATATGAGAATTAACTCCAGCTTACTGGATGCGGCAATATCGTTGGTACTTTTGAATTGCATGGGAATTGTTATCAGAGGCAGTGCACTTCCGAGTCGGCAGGCAGTGTCCAGTTACAGTGTCCAATGGTTGGAGTATATGAGTTTTACTGGATGATGGTATGGTTTTCCGTCCCGCCCATATGGATTGGGCATCGTCACTTTTCTCGAGGCTGCCGTTTTTACAACCGGAAGATATCGAACACGAGCATGCCTTGACGGGGAAACTAGATCAGTATCGGCGGGGCGATACGGTGGGAAAGGACGAATATGGAAGTGGAACAAGAAAAAAAAAAAAAAAAAAAAAACCGATTGATGGTAAACCCATCGATGTAGGAGCGCGTGTGTGTATACCAACCGGGCATACACGGGTCTATCTCTCTAGTCATTCACAAGTCATCCTTATTTCCTTTGTAACCTTTGCTTCAAGAGAATGAGGTATTACTTCAATTGACTGATTTGCATGCTTTATTCTAATAATAATAAAGACCCGGTGAGTGAGAATAAACCACGATGCCATGTTGGTGCACAATTTCTGTCATTCTATCCATCAAGCATCACCATCATCGTCATCCCTGCCTCCAGTAAGCGCATATGGTCCGGAGACTCCACCGGACCTTAGCCATTCACCCTAAGAGAATGTCGATTTAAGGTAACTATAATACTAATAGACTCCCTTATCCCACTGCTCCGAAAATATAGCTCAAATGGTTCAGGGAGCGGTTGACCTGCGAAGACGCTCTTCATGTATACTCCAAACATAACTGCTCAACAGACTTGGACGACCGTACGGTCAAGAGTTGTCACGTATGATTCATACTTCTCATATCTGATACTACTAGCTGCTGTCGGAGAGCGAACTTGTCGTTTCAGGGTTAAGCGTGCCCGGTTGGCAAAACATCTACCTAACGATGAAAACGAACTAGCGTGGATATCAGGTGATGTCATTTGCCTTTGTCATGTGACCGGACCGAGTTCCGGATGGTGCAAAAATACAGTACTTTAAAGGATGTAGACAGAGACAGTACTTTGATAGACGGATGGGCAATTATTTTCAGCGGCATCCCCGCTTCAAGCTGTTATTATACTTGTAGTGGTACCTATGTAAGTGTCAACCGTTGCAACGGCCCGATGCGAAACCCCGCTGTGACAGCATCAACTAGCTACTCTGTACACAAGAAAAGAGAGTAGTGAATTCATAGCATTAGTCAATATGGAAATAAGAACCATAAACTTTTTCATAGTGAATACAACGGAGAAAATAGAGAAAAGGCTGCCCAGTATGAAACAAAACATAACACCGCGATCCAACCAACAACTCCTGGACCGGATGCCATATTGTCGTCCCCACGTCCAGCACGTCCCCTCCAGTTTTCACTTCCTCTCCTTTTGTCTTGACACCTACGCACAGTCAACTTTCTAACATAAAAATCGATTGTTTCTGCGACGTTCAACCCGCTGTTTGATCCTCCCTTTCTGGTCGTGTTCCTGGGCCCTGTTCCTGAAGTCTGTTTGGGTCGTTCCCGCCATTAGCACCGCTGTGTCTTGATGCTATCGTGGAATAACTTGCAACACTTGCGATATCCCATGACATTCAAGAGATAGAAAGAGACAGGAGACTCGAAACAATATCAGCTGAGACTACTCGTCAATTGAACATGTTCGGTGCCTTTGGTGGTCTGGGTGGGTTTCCGCCTTGTTTCCTCAGTTTCCCCATTTTGTCTAGGATTCCGCTAACTCTACTTTATACTAATTATAGGCCTCCCTGTAGGTACCGATCCAGAAAGAGAACGTCCCCCTCCCACCGCCGCGACCCCTCTCGACTTCCCCATCTACAACCTCCCCGACCCCGCAGAAGAAGACGCGGAACCCGCCCTCAAAGACCTATACAACGACTTAATCACCATAAAACGACCCCAGGATATCACACCATCGAGGTTCCGGGCGTTCAACCTGAAAGTGGAGTCGGAGGTCCCTGCATCGCGCATTGTTCGACATGACACTACGAGCTCCATCCCGCCATTGCCTTGTGAGGACAGTACGGCTGGAGAGGGAGACCAAAATGGCCAACCGGCACTGATGGGAAATGACAATCGGCATCCGGATAAAGAGCGGTTCGAAGGGTTGAGGAATGAGTTGCTGATTGAGAACGACGATGGGTTCCGGGAGGTTAGTCGGATGCCGCCGCGGGAGGGTCGTCAGAGGGTGAGGATCGCGCAGACGAGGAAGTTCTGGGTGGGATTTGAGCGGATGGCTCTGTATTGGGATACCAGTTTGGATAATTACTTTGAGCGTCCTGCTACGCCAGAGCCGCAGCCGGAGGATAAGGGAGATAAGATGCAGATGGACGATGACAACACACAAACATTGGAGAGAAATAAATCGATGGATGTCGACCAACCTGCACAGACGAATGGTAACGACTCCAATGGCGATTCAAGATCTCGAACTCCGGTGGCAAGGTACACTGGGCGCCGTGTGGGTGCCGGACACGAAATGCCCGAAGATGCCCGTGAGGAAACCGTTCGAGCCTTTGTCGAAATGGCCGCCTGGCCCTTTGGCTGCCAAGTCAGCATTCCCACAATTCCCCCACGGCTAGCTGTCAAGACACTGCTCTTTCCTGTCCGAATGACGTTCGAAACAGGCCGCTCACCTAAAGACCGAACACAAGCCCGGAGCGGCGTCCTAGAGGGTCCAGTTTTCGTTGGCCAATGCCGTTCCGAAACTGCCTTTCGAAATCCCGAGGAAAACCCCGGCTCTGGGATTGGTGACACCGGCGATGTATTCCGGGAGGTGGGTGCAATGCTACTCGCTGCTCAAGAACGCGCGCGCGAAGGAGTCACCGATGTCCGTCCTGGTGAGGGCCAATGGTGGACGACGGCACCCCGCTGGGGAGGGGGAACGAGCGAGGGGCCAGAAGGCGAGCATCACACCGAGGAGGATAGTAATAGCCACGAAAAGGAGAAACCACATAAACGGTCTAAATACGACCATCCGTTCCTGGCAATGCGGCGTCCACGGAGAGTGTCGAATGCAGATAGATGGAAGGCTGTGCAGCCGGGACCGAGTCTCTGGGAGAAAAGGATGAGGTATATGCAGATTGGGAAAACCGCGGGTAGTTTATACGATGATGTACGTCTACCAGCCCTGCCCGTGAGAAACACCATCTAACGACTTGACAGATCTACATGGTATCTTCAATCAACCACCACGTCTCCATCCTGCACCTACGCGTCCACCGTCGATATCTCGAAATTTTAACGACAGGAGAAAGCGACTGTACAACCGAGTCAGACGAGAACCAGCCATGGTACGTATTGAAGCTGCGGCGGACGAGATGGTATGACTTTTTCGAAGCGAAGGATCGCGTCGAGGCGTTTGAGGGTGTATGGCGGATTTTCCATTATACCTTGCGGAGGGCTTAGCTATGTGCATTCTGTCTGAGTGATTCATATCTATTTATTCTATTCATACCCGGAATGAAGTTGGGTGGAATTTTTGCATGATTAATGGATTTCTGATACTCGTACATACATTACCAGACAATGGATCCTTCTCTCGCTGTAACAAACCATTCCGGGATATAGCCGGGTCGAACGACGTTCTCATACCGAGATCGCCCTCCAAGAGTTTCAACTCTGCTCCATGAATCTTCCGCACGCTTCGTTGCGGTCCTGCTTTCTCCATATCCAAAGAACCAAAATACCAATTTGTGTCTCTCGTTGCCTGTAGCATGCCAATCAAGCAACATAGCCTTGCCCACTCACAATACCAAAAACTGACTAGCTTCGCTCAAGATCCGGAGTGGCAAGCTTCGTTGACGCTGAGCAGTCGAAAATTATCATCATCTTCTAAACACCTGGGTCGGGGAAATATGGACCCATCGGTTGATGTTTAAAATATGCCGCGGTGTCCACAATGACAGATACCCAGCAGCCAGAATACATGTCCCGATTCAACCGCGGGAAGAGTCTCCCTGTCATCGCCAACGCTAATTAGTACGGACACGGCCCCAGGATCTGGGGTCAAAGCGTCCCTAGAAAGCTTATAAAGCATAAGGATATAGTTAGTGAAGCTTTTCTGAAAAAGACCGCATGTCTTTGCCAATTAGTATGGATAATGCAAAAAATAGCTCTTTGGCTAGGACGCCGTTCGATTCAATCTCCATAGTTCAGATGAGATTTAATTCGGGGTGGCTGGGCAATAATCGAGTAGGCACTCGGGTGTCTTCGAACACAGCACAGCACCGTGTCATGGGCGACGAAGACTATGATAATGAGCTTAGGTGAGTCCCTGGAAATCAAATTGTTCGACTGACCTCTGCCTGGCTTCAATTCAATGTGAATCTTAAAAACACCCATATTGTAAGGACGTATGTGCCATGCTTGCTCTTGTATTTGGCACAAGGAAAGGCCAAATTTTTTGTTCTTCTTGATCTTAGGAGAACGCATGAAGCGAAAGCTATGCTGCTCTCCTGTTGAGTGTGGCGTTCCCTCACAAGATGCTTAGTGACTGATTTTCAGTCTGAAGCAGGCAACATTTGATAACATGTTTGTGCCATAGTTCTTTCTCCCATTTGATCATTCAACTTCTTTTAGAAGTCCAAATCATTGCTGCGGCCACTCGTTGGGTGCTTGCAGTGCATGGCCAATTGTTGTAAATCGTGCACTGGGGTGCTGGATTTACTGAGGGCAAACAGCACTCTCCCCTTTTTCACCATTAGCCAGACTATCGTTCCCACAGTGGTCCTCCAGGCATAAGGCGGAGCCTTACACTTGAGTCGATAATGTCTTTAATGGATTATTCCATGCCTTAAATGGTCTCCTGGCTCTCATTGTCGCCGAGAATTTAGTCAGCTGCATGTGTTTGAATTTCAACACCTCAGGTTTCAGAATCGAAATCATCAAGCAAGCTGCGTTCAAAATTTTGATGGGGTGCTGCCTGGGCTTTAAGGATTGTTCTCGCTGCTCAAGTGGCCCAGTTTTAGGAAAAATGTCTTGGAGTAATTTTCAGGCCTAACCCGCAAGAGTAATTGCACCTTTCTTTATCACCGGACTGGCAATTGCGTCGACTGGCCCATGGCTCGTGGTTGATTTAGATGCCATTCTCTGTGTGTATCCTCAGAGCTCCGGGAATTTCCAAGAGAGATAGCAACACAGAGAGCTTCTAACAACGATCCTCTGTATGGGGTAAGGCTGAGTTGGGGTAGTCATGCTATGTTTGCTGTGTGTTTTCAACAAGACTATCCTCGGGTTGCTCACCTGCAGTGTGCTAGAAACACAATTTTAACCATAATTTTTGTGGACTCGGGCTTCAGTAAACACCACGTCTTACTCCAGTAAAGTGGGATGGGTATTTCAGGCTGCAGCACATATCGACGCCATGACTTGACCTCGTCCTTCCAGGACTCAGCGACTTTTCCGACAACGCAGAGCATCCTCAGTCAGCGCGCCACGAGTCGCTGTTCTAGAGTCACTTTATAGCATATTTGTTGGAGATTTGTTAAGTTGACCCGTTTCTAAGATCAGAGAAATATGTAAAACCCCTACCCTTCTCGTGTTTCTATCTGAACATAAATCCATGGTGAACAAACGGTCGGAATTTGAACCTCGAGTGAGCTGTTGAACCTGGCGTCTACTCATGTTTTTCTTTTCTTTTCTCCCTCATTAAGGCGGTTCATGGGAGGCCCAGTTCATTTCCGATCTCTACTCCATTGGGAACTGTATAATGTCGTGGTTGTCAATAATATTCCGATTGAGGCACATGTATAAGGAATTGAACCTTAGGCTTAAATCCCGATCAGGATGGCTTTAATGTGGAAAGTTATCAGCTTAATGAAAAAGAGCAGTCTAGGTAGCATGGCGTTTCTGACGGTGTTTAAGGATCCGATCACAGTGGTAGTACGCCATAAGTTGAGCACATTGATTGGCCTTTTTATAGCTTTTGACCAGGCTCACGAGCCAGTATCTTACCTTGTCATTCATCCTCCAAGGATGTTACTTGGCTTTGCTTTATTGTTTAAGACCAGCAGGACGAGTTTAGCAGTCACTCTCCTGTTCGTGAAGCCATTGCTCCATGTTCGGCCGGACTTGACACAGTCATTCTATTTTCTGGATATGTTCATAAGTCACTCTGAGCTACAAGGTGTATCAGTCCCCTTTGTGAAAGAATTGCCATGCAAGGTCATGGGTCCTTCCCAGATGCTCCCGGCTGAGCTCTGTGTTGCCATAGACCAAACACTTCTTTGCTTTTTGCCAGTTCATATATGCAAGCATAAATTGGACCAATAGCAGGACAGAGGGACTTGTTCAAGCACCAGTCCTGAATTCCCAATCTTGTCCATCACGTGCATATAGGGCTGTATGAACCATCGTGAATGTCGAGACGACAAAGCCTTCACAGTAATTTACCATGCAATTGGATTTTTGGTTATGCTTAGGTGGTCGGTATATGCTGACGGATATAACGTGGCATTTTGCTGGTTATTGTGGGTGTTTGTCTGATTTTACTGTCATACTGATGATGTGTGACGATACTGGCATGTGATGCATAGGCATACGTTTACATTGCTCATGTTGCCTTTTTCAAATGAAATAGCAGCCTGCACATAAGAGTACAAGGATGGAAGTACCGAAATAGAACAGTACCCTACTCCATACAGCATCACACAACGATCAATAAATGCAGCCTCGCAGGAACTCCAACTAATATTCGAGGCCCGAGCACTCCCAAGGGTAATCCCGATCCAGTCAATTCCCCTATAGCACTCTCGGCATGGAGTATATGCATGCATCTGTATGTGATGCTATGTGTACTTACAAGTAGAGTCTACGTCAGCACGCACAGATCGCTCAACGTCAATATGGTCGTCGGTTGACAGGTATACTTGATTGTTTTCTGGAGGTGCTCTCGGATAGCAAATTGGCTAATCATAAACATTTATTACTTGAACAGGAATACCGAACTAACCAAGTAACATGGGGTATGTGATAAGCAAGCAAATCCATCGCTAAAAGTACTGAATCCTACAAACCGAATCCTCGTACTTTTACAAGGGCATCCCCGGCATTCAACACGACTCCTGCATCCTGGCATCCCTCAGCACTTTATGTGTTCCTACAGGGTAATAATTATCATCCTTTGTTCTACCCCGTATAGCATATAGTTATGTCAGTAAGCGAAAGCGCGGAGATGACCGGCGCACTCGGGGGGCTGGCGGGTTCCAGACCGGTGGAATGTGATCTATCGCGATGATTGTTGTTTATCCTGTCAAAATACGGCGCGGTAGGGTTTGCCAACCAATTAAACATTCTTATTAGGATTGATGGTTGTACTTTGGCAGGCTGGTATGCTGTACAGGAAATTAGTCCGATCGGGACAGATTGGGTTCATATACATATCCAAGGTAGTCGGTGTAAGCCCCATCCAGAGTATCTGAACACTGCAATATCTACATACAATGGAGTATTACGACTACAAGTACAGAGGACAATTGATACACGTGACTGCACAACACCACCCCCGACCCCATCGTAACGAATCCTCCGACCCCAGATCAACTGGAGAACGCACCGTTCCCTTGCTTCTCATGTCTGTGCACTGAACTGCAAGCGATCCTGCCTTGCAGATAACGTTGACAAATTGTGCCGGTGATTCTACGAGTGTTCGATGAGATCCTGGCAGTGTCACTACTGTGTATTCCGTACAGTTAAAAAGCATGCTAGAACTGTGGCAAATGATCCATCATGGCATTTTGAACTGAATAGGGGGTTGTTGGTTCCAATCCACTGTGTTTTATTATTCCCGTATGGAGCGGATGACCGGACTAGTGGCGACTGCCGAATCATATCCGAGTCCGATATATCGCCAACAAGATTCCGAAGGGGGATCGGGATCCATAAACCAGAGGCAAAAACCCAACCCAACGTTTCGGTGCGATGGATGTGACGGGGGGCCCGTAACTTACCAAACCAGGAGATCCGTGGAAATCCTTGACGGGTTCCTGATTAGAACCGTGGATATTATAACCCCTTGCTGTTGGACCTGTATAACCTGGTTTTCAGCGAGTTCCCGTATACGGCGTATACACACAGAGAGTAGGTTGTGACGGGTATTTGCTTCGGGCATGGTATCTGCATGGCATGGGACCCCTTGGGCTGGAATGTTTCAAGATCTTGACGATGACTGAGAGTAGTAATAGTAGAATGAAGTCTCCGGCCATATGGCTGCTAGTCTCGCTCTATTGTGTCTATTGGAGTCGGAGCATGCTACTATACGACAGAAAGCTCAACTGCCCCATAAATTTTCTTTTTTTGACTCCACATATATTCATCTATCAAAGTAGAAGGGAAAAAAAATTGAAAGAAAAAATAAAAACGATCTGTCAATTCAACACCGACCTTTTTGCTGGGAAAAGAAAAAGATAGAACACTGGGAGAACCCAGAGAGAAGACCGGTAGTAGATCACTTTACTACAATTCAGTGATAGTGATTTTGAAGTTGTGCTTTTTCTTCCCCTCCTCTTCTTCTCATCTTTCTCTCCCATCTGTGTCTCTCTTCTCGTCTTTTCTTCTTTTCCCTCTTACTCGTACTGAATCCACTCTGTGGCTCAAATCACTTCTGATCGACCCGATAATCAACCACCATCTCCTCTTCTCCCTAACTCCCGCTCTCCCTCTCTTTTCCTCTTGCCGGGTGTTCTCTTTTCTCTTTCTCTCTTGTTCATTTCCCATTTTCTCGACGATTTGGTTTTTGCTTTTCTGTGGCCATCTCAAGGGGGGCAGACTTGCACTTACCACTGAAAGAGTTTACTTTTCGGACTCACCGATTGTCCTTTACTTGCCCCATCTGTTCATGGGATTGTCCAGCTGAAGCTACCTGACTAGCTAGTACGTTCTTTGCCTCTCTCTCTCTCTTTCTCTCTCTTCCTCTCTCTTCCTCTCTTTTTCCGCCCTGATCGGATCGCGCGACCGCCATATCCGCTTCCCGCTTCTGGGAAAAAATTGAACGATCCTAACACTGACTCTTGGTGATACTTATACTTATTGTTTTCTTTCTTATAGATTTTTATTGTTTTTTATTATTATTATTGTTGTTATTTATTGTATTTCCGACTCTCTAATCTCCTCACGAAACCCCCTCTTGCGCCTCGCACGTTTCTCATCTCGAGCACGGATTCTCTCAAAAACCCGCTCTCAGCTACCCACCACTACTCCTACTCCCCCCGAAGCTAAACAACATCATGTCCTGTTAACTATCCGCTTCCCCAAAACAAAAAACAAAACAATTATGGACATTATGGCCACGGAAGACAAGAAGCAACCACTCTCTTATTCCGCCGCTCCTCCCCCGCCGTCCATGCACCGCATGCCTCATCCCATGGAGGCGTCGCATGCCCCGCCGCCTCCTCCCTCTGCTGCTGCCGCCGCGGCTCATGCTATCTATGAACCATGGCGCACTGCTCCTCCTACCTATCCTCCTCCTTCCTTTGATGATCGTCGTGCTTCAAATCCTCCCCAGCCTCCTCTTCCGCCGCCTCACGCGTATCCTGTTATACCCAACCGTGAATTGCCGCAATTACCGCCTGACGGCCCATATGGGCGGCCCAACAGTCTCCCTGGTCCGGTCACTACGCCTCCCGATGCTCATGGACCACCACCCCCGAACTATCGCATGAACGGTGCTCCTCCCCATGAGGCTCCGCCGCACTCCGCTCCAGCTGATTATCGCGCTCGTTTGCCATATCCTCCGCCAGAGCAACCTAGCAATGGCGAACCCGTACCAGCACATTCGATCCCTCCCGCGCAATATCCAACTCCGGTCCCAGCACCAATCCCACAGACCCCGACACCGTTTGATCCTCCTTACTACCAAAGTCAAGCTTATGGCATTCGTCAACGAAAGGCTGCGCGTGCGCAACAGGTACGGAGCTTTCAATTTTGTACCAGACGCGTCTTTACTGACCCATGACAGGCCTGTGACCAATGCCGAGCGAGAAAGGCTAAATGCGATGAGGGTCGACCATCATGTAGTCATTGCAAAGAAAATAACCTCCCTTGTGTTTACAAGGAGGTTCCACCACACAAGTATGTGTTCATCAACATTTTGAGTTTGGCAACCATACTAACCTAGAGAAGACAAGAGAAAGCGACCCAGCTCCTTTTGGATCGGATGCAGCAGTTGGAAGATCGATTGGAAGAGCGCATGACCCAGCTACAGTCCATTCAGGTCGAACAAGGCTCCCAACTGAGTCGAATTCTCGCAACAGAGGCCAAGATGAAGGAGGCCCGCGTGGTATCTAACAAAGACCCCGCTCGACCTACGTCGCAAAAGCAAGCCACTGAACCGATACCGAAACCCGATATGCCGGATGTTCTGCGCGAGCAAGAGAGCAAGGAGGAAAGTACCTCGTTCGTTGTGGGCCAGAAAATCGATGCCGCTGAAAATGTCGAGGATGGCCTCAAGGATGACGACGACGGGGAGCTGTCTATCCCCGTCGAGCACACCACCGCGGCGCACAAGCTTCTCATGTGGCCCTCCATCAAGAGTCTTTTATTCCCCAGAGAGTACGATGAGGATTATGTCATGAAACTCGAGGAGGGCCGCGGTTTGATCCGGGTTTATGGCCGTGGTGAAGGCGATGACACGAGTGAGGAATCTGTTCTGCCAAACCTTTCGTATATGGCATCCAGTTCCATCCCTAACTGGGACGAGCCACCTCATTCCAACAATGGCTCTCCCGGCGGTGGCTGGACCGCGAGCGGAGCTGGTGCGGCTGCTGCCGCACCATCATCGTCATCTTCACCCTTGAAGCCACTTGAGCATGGGATTGAAGAGTCCGGCGTTTTGACCATCGATGCGGATACCGTCCGTCGTTTACACTCGAGCTACATCGGCAATCTGCATAAATTGCATCCGTTCCTCGACCAGAACGATCTCGAGAAGAAGCTCGATTGGTTTATCCAGGTCTATTGCCCGGTGGGACCGTCGAATCCGGGCATTCCCGCAGAGTATCCCCGGGGAGCCAAGCGCAAGCGCTCTTGTGATACGTTACACGGTGTTGCATGCGATGTGCCGTCTCCCGCCACTGTGAAGACGGATCGGGCCTCCCCGCGACGCATTGAGCAATCAATTGACAATGCCATCATCCTCCTGGTGATTGCCTTGGGTAGTATCTGTGAATGGAAGGAACTCCCCGTCCCGGGGTCGGTCACTGACAATCCCCCGGATTTCCGCAAGGAACAAATCCCTGGCCCGTCGCTGAACCGAAGCCTCCTTTCTCCAGCTGCGTCAGATTCGGCCCTTCCAATCTCCAACAGCCTCTACGCGCCGACGAGTAGCCAGCCTTTTAACTCTCCGTCGCTTGTTGACGGTCGACGAAGTATCGCCGGTCAGTCGTCCAACCGGGAAGGTCCAGACAACCGACATCTGAGAAACATGGATGTCATCCCCGGGTTGGCCTACTATGGATATGCAACCCAGATTCTGGGTGCTTTGCAGGGGGCCAATGGATTGCCCCATGTGCAAGCCGCGTTGCTTGCCGGTCTTTACGCCGGTCAATTAGCCCATCCATTCCAGAGTCATGGATGGATTTACCAGGCTGCTCGGGCCTGTCAGGTGCTTGTTCGATCGAAGCGATATGAACAGATGAGCGACGGCCCTCTCAAAGATCTGGTTGACTTTGCGTACTGGACTTGTTTGCAGCTGGAGAGTGACATCCTGGCTGAGCTTGACCTCCCGGCTAGCGGGATTTCCCGTCTCGAAGGAAGAATTTCCTTACCTAAGGGCCGCTTCACTCTTTCACTTCCCAATGAGATTTGTGCGCCCAGTACAATGATGATGTTCTTCTACTCGGCTCAGATCCATCTGCGGAAGGTATTGAACAGGGTTCACACGGACTTGTACAAGGTTGAGAGTAAGTTGAGCAGAGCCCGCGCACCTATGTGCTTACTGACAATGTCCAGAGCAAGGCCAGACCCGTTGGTCGTCAAATGTGCAGGAAATCCTAAGCATGAACCTGCAATTATGGCGGAGTAGTCTTCCTGAAGTGATGCGATGGAGGGACGGCGATCCGCCATCGAAGGAAATCAACGTCGCCCGGATGCGTGCCAAGTATTACGGTGCCCGTTATATTATTCATAGACCACTACTTTACCACGCCCTCCACTTTGCTGGACGGGCAACATCGGTTGACTCCCCAGGGGCCGCTCCGGCCATGTCCGGCTCGCGGTCTCAACAGATGTCCCCTTCGATGGCTTCCGGTCAGCGCCCCACTACCATGGGTCGACTTCCGAGTGACATGGGTACGGCACCAGCTCAACGCGCCCCCGGAAGCACTCCTGGATGGGGATACACCTCAGGATACACCTACCGGGATCTTCCCACCAAACTCCGACGAGCCTGTAAAGTCTGCATTGACTCTGCCATTTTGAGTACTGAAGCGTTTGATGGTATTGAAGGCCGTCCTGTGGTGACTAATATTTTCGGAACGGCTCATGCGTATGTCACAACTACCTCAAAAAAAAAAAAAAAATTCGAATCTGAAGCTAACTAGTTATAGACAATTTGGTAACATGTTGGTGCTTTCTGCCACATACATGTCCAACCTCTCCGAACTGGTGGACCGAAATATCCTCGAGCGACTCCTCCGGCGTACGATCCGCTTCTTGCTGCAAAGCCGGTATATTTCTCCCAGCTTGCGAGCTGATGCTAAGATCCTGACCGAAATCTATGAGAAGATCTTTTCCGAGTCACCCGGAAGCTTCGCGAATTAAATGGCTTCAACAGCAGCCCATGCTTCTTCTATTCTCTCTTTCCTTTTTCTTTTTGGTTGTTTGGGATTTATCGTTTTTTACCCGGTCTTCTCTCATGGCCATTTCTTTTCTCTTTTTTTCTTTTCTTTCCGGTTTCGACATATTGACATGAGATTATATGCATATACATACCTACAACTTTGCATGGTGGCGATCTGAATCTTATGCGAGAGCCAACTAGTTCTTTTCGTTCTGCATCCGATATCCGAACTAACATGCATCATTTATTTGGCTTGTTGTTTTCATCTGATAAATTTGACCAAACCCACCAGCAATGGCGGTTCTTTGAAATTGTTATGCTTACTTGCACCTACCCTTTGTTTTGTCTTTCTTTTCCTAATGTTACATGCTTTGGAGTTTATTTGGGCGTCCGGCACCTGCATTTGCGTGTTTTTTTCTTTGATTGGGACCGGGAGGAATGGATCATTTGCATTTCTAGCGGATTGGATCCGGATGGATGATATCGGTGTTAGTAGCAGTCAATCAGTGTCAGTATCAGTGCGGGTTTCCGTTTCTGTGTACAGTCATTGGTAAACAGATTGCATTATTATGATCACTCGTATTTTTTTTTTTCTATTTTTTTCTTTCTTTCTTTTTTAAGTAAGGGATGGTACTTTGTACTTATGCTTGCAGTACTTTCTACGACTAACACGTATCCAAACTCCACCTTGACTCCCACATGTGAATAAGGCCCGGTAATGCGTAGCCGTTCAGGGACACGGACGCCCGGCAATTGATATAAACTGTACGGTGTACATGTACACCGTCCCGAGGTGCAAACGTCGGGACACCCTAGTCTACCCGTTAAACGTTAAGCTGTGAATCCGTTTCCCCTAGTTCAGTGATCTACCAGCATCTAACCCCGATACACAGTGTCCCACTAACGGTACTTCCTGACAGGCAACAGTACGGGGCCGTACTCCGTAGATCTCTGGGTATAAAGGATGAAGGACGAAGTATGAGGAATAGAAGTGGTCTAGACCGCTGGAGTAACGGTAGTGGGCTATTTGCTCAGTGCTTTGGTACTATTTGTAGTACTGTACGAAGTGCTCGGGTTAGTCGGGCTAGTCGGGTGTCCTGCCGAGGTTGACATCACTGGATGAAGATTAGCATTTTTTCTTCGGACGGATGGACGGGAGTAAGTGGCAATCGATACTCCGCATAGAATAGGAATAGGAAAGGGAATAGGGAGAGCTAGCGGATTGGATGTGCAGTAGGAATGGTAACCTAAGAGGGTTCAGGACTGGGCTCATCCGTGGCGTCGAGCTTTGAAGACATAGTTCTTCCAGAAAAATGGGCCATCTTCTCCTGGAAGTGGCTCTTTCTCTATGTTCTCCCTGATACCCTGTCTCCTGTATCCTTTGATATTATATATTGTCTTGTGACTATCTTGAACTCAGTGTCACGGAGCACGGGCGCTCACCAACGACGCAAGATGTTTATTACTTTGGTTTATTGAATATAGGGCAGGAACCCCTTTGTACACACTAGGTAGTGCAGCACTGGCAGTCCCAGCTTCTTCCTTTCCTTCTCCATGTTAGTATTCCACTAGATAGTCTACCAATAGACTTGTATTGTTTGAGACCGTCACACTTAACTTCATTCAACATTCCAGTCCTGTCATAACTTTTCTATGTACACCATGGAGATCTAACAGTATGCACATCCAACCCTTTTCACTTCCACAGAGTTAACATGATTATACTAGCACGTACAGACAACAAATCTCAACCTAGAAATGAGGGTATTTATAATACATATAGTGGCTATTTCTGTCTTGATTAATCACTGGTACTGTTGACTAGGCACAGAATCACTCTAATATACAACTTTTTGGGGAGCGGAATGGACAGTATCACGGCATAATCTCTTTCAATAACAAAGTGCATGTCATGTCAACATGATCCTCACATAGCCTAAGAAAGGATATCAGATACCAAGCATTCAATTACTAATGTGCTGAGTTATCTCAAATGATGAGACATAGTATCACAATGAATTCCATTTTACGGGACTCAAAAACACAGTATCATGGGCGAGCTTACGGTTTGGTAAACGTTGATATGTCATTGTGGTGGAGTATTGGCTGAGATCCCAAGAACTGGACTAGACGGTCTTGAGCTGCTAAAGAAGCCGACTCTGGAATCAATGAGGCAGAGCTGGTTAATGCCGACAAAGCTCGCGCTGGACTAGGAATCCTGGCATATTGAGAGCTTGTTGGGGTGTCAAGTTGGTAGGAACTGACTTGAGCGTTGACACCCTAAAAGTTACAAAGTCATGACAGAACTACAGATTGAAAAAACCGATTCATAAAGACGGATTTCATAGCAATGAGATGCTTACTAACATTTGTTTTGGTCTTCCAATTTGAATCAGGGTTATATTACACGGCTCAATATGAATCTATTAACAATTCCGATTCGGTTCATGTTCCTTCTTTCCTTGCCAGTAATAAGCACTTGTGCATGTTGTATCATGTCCACTAATGGAGCAGATCTGACATACACGACATCGCAACCCTTGAAAACCATTATGGACTGGAAGTCAATAGGTACTACAGCTGCAGAGCACAATCTCCTTCATGGACGGTTTTTCTTGATCATTCAACCGAGGTCTAAAGAATCACAGATGGTAATAGCTAGTTTTTTATGGGATATTGATAGAATATTTAGGTTCAAAAGGGCATATAGTAGCAAACAGGAGAGCTATGTTTTAGGTGTTGATAATAGCAGTTGCTGCCACATAAAGCTCACATTACGCCCAGCAGCAACCGCGAAATTACTTTGGATATATTTTTTCTCACCTCCGGCGTCCCATGAGAGGACGGTGTTTGCTTGCTTTCCTTCGGCCAAGATTTGGATTATGGAGCTTCCAATAGCCATCTTCTAGTGCCTTCTTCTCTCCGGCTGGATGAGTCCACACCGTCAGTAATGGAAACGAGATTAAAACTTTCGCGACGTTCCATATCCCCGATGCGCTTGATTAATTTTCTGAGATCCTTCTCTATGGATGAAACCAGTATCAACCAAGGATTTGGTAAGTACAGACATTGAACAAACCCTAGCAGATAAACATACCTGGCTTGTTCAACTGGTATGTGGAAAGATCGCTGTATAACATATGCAGCCGCAACCGCAGCTGCGTATCCCTGCCATTAGTTATTTTTGTGCAAATCACAGTAGTTTGAACCCCCGGAATCACCGAGCAAGGAAAAGCAACCAAGGCTCTTGCAGCCTTCATTTCAAAGCATAGTACACCATGTTCTGCAGCCAACTGGTCTTTTTTCCTTTCATCCTTGATGACAAGCTCACAAGAAGCAATTGTTCCTCTATGGGCCCCAACACGGGGCTAACCATCCTCCTCTGCCTCGCTGTAAAAGTCGTTCGAGTTGAGATCGAGCCCGTGCAGCCGCCAGGTCTTATGATGCCTGAAGAACGGCTGGAGGTGCAAATGCCCCAGTACGTACTTGCTACCTAGTACGGGCCTTTCCATGACCAAATTGAATTACACCAGAATTTATACCAGTCGGTTTGTCGATACCACATTACCAAGGCGAATTTTCCCGTAGTCAGTCAGTCTTCACGGTACCCCGCCTGCGGTTCCAACCAGGAGACCGAAATGGACGTTAGGAAAAGTCATTCGCATTCGGGCAACGACCACAGCTGCAAGATTGATTCTCGGTGTCTATAGCCCTGCAACCACGGCATTCTTATCAGCAATACTGCCGAGATGGTACCCGTTTTTATCACCACGCTGTTAAGGAAAAGCTTTGTGCTCTTCGTCCAGCATCTCCAACGCTGCGGGTATTTCTACCTTCGAGGGACAGACCTACCTGACTGTGTATACTCGTATGTCAGCTTCTTCCGAGAAATTGACGATCCGTCTGGTGAAGAGTCAGGTGTGGTTGTGCGTTTTCTGGTGTTATCAGGCACTGAGGCGGGACTTGCTGATTTTGCAGATGTAGGTGAAGGAACTGATAGAATCCGGTACCATAGTTAGCTCTCCACAAATGGCGCAATTGGGATTGAAAATATCCTTTGCTCGTGCCTCCAAATGGCAGGTCGAAGTTCTTCCAGAGAGACCCCGCGGGGCTGAAATGAACAGAAAAGCTGCAACTTGCGTGCATGTGGATCGCAGCAAAAGTACTATCATTTCGCCAGATTATACAGGCTCCTTCAGGCCCAGTGAATAAGCGTGAGCCTGTCGTTGCGTCTGCCAGTCAAGCCTGAGGCTGGTGCAGATTACATGACTCGCTGGAGTAGACGAATACCGCTTTCAAGCTGTACCCCATAATTAGGGCACTATTTCCTGGCTGTCGCTCATGTCTGCAAGTTGAATTGCTCCTTGACGTATAATTCTTCTGTGCATATCTTCCATAAATGTCATAATACCGAGTGGTTGCGTTTGTAAGTGCTCGATTCCATTAGATCCACCTCTCCTGTTTGGCCAATAACGGACTCCACGGTACCATAAGCCATGTTTGGCTTTTATCAAGTTGTCTCTTCCAAGAAATGGCGTGGTTGACTAGGGACACCGTGTTGGTCTGAATAACGAATGTCAAGTGCGGCATGGATCTTAACCGAGGAGTTTGGCGACTCCTGAGAAAACCGCTCCCCTTTTCCGGTCAGTAAATTTCCCCGACGGTGGTTTTGCGTTCTAACTTCTGTGTTTCAAAAACCTGTTGTACTTGATTATTCGAATATTCCCACGTCCCGACATATAAATGTAAGGCCTAAGGCATGGATGCGGGCTTACTGTGAACCATATATTCTTCCCTGCAACCTTGGCATAGAGCCATAACTGTACCGACACAGGAACTAGAATGTGGACATCGCGCGAAGGTTAGCATTAATGTATCATTGATTACCCGTGAATATTTAACTAACAGTAAAATAGGTTTTACCGCCGACGTCTGCGGCTGGCTGATCCAGAAGACTCTCCTTAGTCCCTGGAAGACCCTACCACTCTTGCTCCTGGCCCAATTCACATCTCACGGCCGCGAGATTGCGCAGCAGCATCCAAAATTGCACTATACACTACATGGACTAGCATCCCTGGCAGTTATACATCGTCTCAACGCGTGGACCAACCACAAGGTCCTGAACAATGGTGTCTCAGACCAGTACGATTGGACGAGAGAGACTGTCGTCTTGACCGGGGGGAGCAACGGGATTGGAAGACATATAGCACTTCTATTGACAAAGCGGGGAATCACCGTTGCTATTTTGGACATTGAGCCCCCAACGAAGGAAACAGAGGATGGAGACAAGATTCATTACTATGAATGTGATATTACCTCCCCTGATGCCATCGCTTCGGCGGCCACAGACATCCGCTCTTCTCTGGGTACACCTACGGTTCTCATCAACAATGCTGGTGTCTGCACCGGCCAGACCATCTTATCCGGCACGGAGGCACAAACCCGTCGCTTATTCGAGGTCAATACCTTCTCCCACTACCACATTGTCCGCGAGTTTCTCCCTGCTCTTATTACAGCCAACCATGGTATGGTGGTTACTGTCTCCTCGCAGTCCGGATATACTACTGCGCCCAACATGGTTGACTACTCTGCTAGTAAAGCGGCCGCTGTGGCTTTCCATGAAGGTCTTGCTGCGGAACTAAGAACCAGGTACCACGCCCCACGCGTGCGGACCGTCCTCGTGGCACAAGGTTTCACTCGGACGGGGTTGATTCGGAACCTCACCCCGGAGGATACATGGTTTAATCCGTTACTCGAGCCCGAGACCGTTGCAGAGGCCGTGGTTGACACGGTGATCAAGGGACGGAGCGGGAGGGTCGTTGTACCCGGGACATCGGGGTGGTTGGCATGCAATATTAGATCGCTGCCGCTCTGGATGCAACATTGGACGAGGAGCCGGCTGGAAAGGCTAATGAGAGCCTTTTAATTATTGCGATCTACTTTGGTAATGATCTATAATTGGTATATTAAGCTACCTCACTCCGAAATGTTCGATTCATGCACGTAGACGTGATAGGCCAGCCACACCAACCACCCATTTCGAGTGGCGTCAATGCCCGAGCTGAACCCTCCTGGTTAATTTTAGCTGCCTTCCCTCTGGATTTCGTACTTTGTAGTGGTGCAGAATTTTCTTTATCTTTTCTTTCCCTTTTGTTTTGTTTTCCCTCAGTTCTAAAGTGAGTGCTTCGTTGGCCGTTTGTTTATTTTGCCGTGTTTTCACGTGCGGTGGAGCCTCACCGCGATTGACTCTCCACCCGTCAAGTTGTCTTCTTGACCTCGACAGCACAGCAAAAGGGTGAGCATCATCATAGCAACCGCCATTATTACTACCCTACTATCTCCATCGGGGATTTCATCTCATTATTTGCATTCTCGTGGTTCACTATCTTTACTCTTCACTGGTATAACCTCACTCTCAAGTCAACTCCGTTCATCTCCAGCTCGGAACCACGGCTAAGACGCTAAATCTTAGCGGGTTCCTTTCCCTGGAGCAACGAGAGCTCCCAAGGCAGAACCACGGTTCTTTCCGCTTGTTTACAAACAATTCTCCCATGGTTTCCGTGCTGATTGAACTGTTTATTTCATACTAGATCTCATACCCATTTTCTCCCCGCACATTCCCCCGATCGATCTGTTCAATAATAACACCACCACATTCCATTCTTCGGAATAAAAAATCACGAGGCGACAGAAACCCCACATGATCGTGATCGCCTTTGCTGTTCGGGCAGCTTCGCTCTGATCACTTCCTGCCCTACGGCGTACTTATAATCTCTCAAAAAACATCGAACACGGTCAACAACAACGATGTTTAAAGGCTTGATGAGGCGCTCATCGTCCTCGTCGACTCCTGACGGGCGCAACCAGTCCAGTTCCAGTGGCAAGAAGTCCAGCGGCATCTGGCGCAAGAAAACCGATTCCAAGTCCAAGGTTACCTCGCGCGGTGACGACCGTGATCGTAGTCTAGGAGACTTGCCGACGGATTCGGCACCGCCTTCGTCTGGCCGCCGGAGCTATGAACCCAGTGTTGCTAGCGAGCCGGTCCCAAATGTTGATCGCGATGCACGGGGTGCGCGCAGACGTGATCGCGAACGGTCGTCCAGTCCAGAACCTGTGCCCAGGAGGCTGAACGGGAACCAGTCTCGGAGTCGGGATGATAGCGCCAACGAAGAGAGCAACCGGTGGAGAGAGTCACAGCGCTGGCCGTCTGGTGATGTGTCTCTTCCCCCACTAGACACTGGTGCTGCACACACGACTTCTGATCAATTCGCTGCCGATATTGCGTCGCCTGGCTTTTCTCAATTTCCTATGCAATACGATAATAATTATAATTACGAATCCCCTAATTACAATAATCCTGTTTCGATTCCGCCGCCGCTAATGCCAAGCCATCCCGATTCGTCTCCTATTTCGCCTGCCACGTTCGACCCTCACGTCCCGCAGCAATTCCTAGGCCAATTCCCCGACAATACTGCAGAGCCCTATCATCCGTACAACAATCCGGCTGGAGAGGCAGCAGATTACTACGGTGACCAGGGGCAGTCGGTTCAGAACCAACCAGGTGTTCGCCCCAACCCGCCTCTGGTCATTCCCAATAGCCAAGCACATTTGATGCCCGCTTCTCCGGGCGCCAACCCACCTCCAGAGCCTAGTAGCATGGGACAAGTGGGCTCCGCGGCGGAATTCTATGCTGATTCTCCAGACCTGGATAATCCGGTTCCCCAACAACAACCGCCCGCGGAACCTCCCAAGCCTTCAGAGCCAAACAAACCATCTGCTGCCCCTGCCGGTATTCCTAGTGGTTCGCCCAGCTATGGTACTCCAGACTCTCCTGTGCCGCCTGAGGCACCTGGATCGACCGGTACCCAGCCTGTGGGATACACTCAAAACAGCCCTACTCAATCTCATAACATGGGTCCCACCATCGGAGCGGCAGCAGCGGCAGCAGCAGTGGGATACATGGCAAATCACTACCATAACTCATCGACGTCGAGTTCTGAGCATCCTTTGCCATCGTCGTATACGCAGAATCATGAGCCTTACTCTCCTATAGGCCAGCCAGGTCCAGCCATATATCCAAATCCCGCCTTGAATAACCCCAACCACGCTTCTCACCCAAATCACCCAGACCATGAAGCCGTTTATCACCCATCTCCGTTTCATTCGGGTGGTTTGGCGTTTCAACAGCGACAGCGAGGCCCCCTGGAAAAGTTTATCGACTTCTGGAAGGACCACGAGGCTGTTGGAATGTACGAGGAATACACAGAGGCCATTGGGGTCTGCAAGTACTGCTTCGAGCCCGGTACCACCTCACGAGATGCCCCGCGGAAGCATAACTACCGGCCGCGCCGCCGCTCTTCAGATCGCTTCAGCAGTGACTCCAGGGTGAACAAGTCGAGTCGCTATTCGTCCCCCTCAGACGAGGGATCTCGACGACGCAGGAGCTCATCTAAGAGGTCTTGGTTTGGTGGTTTGTTCTCTGGATCCGCGGCTAAAGCTTTGTTCGAGAGCCAGGATTTCGAGGATTCGTACAATGTTCGACCAAGCCGAGTCAGCAGTCCGCGCCTTTCATCCTCTGACAGCGAAAGTGATTCGGACTGCAAGAGCAAGCCTTCACGTCGCCGCGGGCGCTCTTCTCTCAGTCAATCACCAGGCGGTAGCAGGCGCAACTCTTATTCGGACCCGAGGAGGAGCAGATACGAAGGACCACGTTTGCGATCTCGATCTCGATCTAGCTCCGACTCTCGATCCAGGTCCTTGTCCCGATCGGACCGTCACTCCCCTGTTCGCGATTTTGCCCTCGGAGCTGCGGTTGGTTCTGTTGCCGCGGCAGCCACATCCCGCCCTCAGAAGAAGCGCAGTCGCTCCCCGAAAAGGAAAGGCAAGGACCGAAAGGAATCGACTACGGAGGATTCTTCGTCTTCTTCCTACCTCGATATCTCAAGACCAACTACCGCGGGGAGCTTGGGATCTTTTTTCAATGCCCCTTCTGAGAACACGAAGAAGCTTAGGCCCAGATCGCGAAAGGGTTTCTTCCCATTTAGTAATAATAATTCTTCCTCTTCGTCCTTGGATGATGATCTTGCATTCGGAACGGCATATGCAAAAAAGCCCAAGAAATCGAAAAAGGGAAAAGGGAAGAAGAAAGATGAGGACGTGAACGCGAAACTTCTTGAATTGAGTGCCATGGCTACGGCATTGGCCGGATCCACTCAAGGCCGCCGGTCTGGTGAAATTCTCGCCGGCAGGAATCCGCGGTCGCGTCGGCCTCGGAGCGTCCTGTCTGCTCCCAAGGATGACGAATGGGAAGATTATTCAGAAGGACAGGAATCTAGCGTTAGTTCCGCGCTGGCGTTTGGTGGCAGCAGTCAATATGGCAGCAGCAGTAGCGGCGGCGAAGATTCATCCGACTCGGGGACATCGAAGTGGAACTGGAGGTGGGGAAGCAAGAAGGACAAGAAAAAGAAGGAGCAAAAAAAGGACAGCCCATCTCGCGGTGATTTCCCCACTGGCTCCATTCTTGCCAGCACTGCTCTTGGAACGGCTGCGTTAGCT
This sequence comes from Aspergillus ruber CBS 135680, assembly GCF_000600275.1. Taxonomy (NCBI): domain Eukaryota; kingdom Fungi; phylum Ascomycota; class Eurotiomycetes; order Eurotiales; family Aspergillaceae; genus Aspergillus; species Aspergillus ruber. The sequence continues at coordinate 861,059 of NW_024467302.1, forward strand.
TCGGGTTATCGTAAAGAAGGGGAACACTTCTCCAGCCCCAGCAGCAGCAGCTCCGAAAGTTTACAACAACTGGAACCCATCCCCGCCTCAGACCCTCCCCATTTTGATGCTAGTAGCTTCCCGCCATCATCTTCCGCCCAGGAGCCGGCTTTCATTCGCCCCGGGCCGATTCCGCTTCAACAACCTCAACCTGTAACACCGGTGTCGCAGGCTGTCTACTCGTCCCAGGGAGAGCCGGCTCCAGTGTACAATGCCCCCACCGTCCCTCCGTTTTTTCCACCAGATGCTTTTTACGACCCCGCGTCTGGGAGACGAGACGAGGCTTACCCGCAACGTAGCGACGTCTCTTCAAATTGGAACCGCACTCATCGGCGACGAGAGTCATCCCCCGACTTCTATCCCGGACCGTTTCAAGACTTCACGCCCTCTAGCTACAAACGTCGCCCGACAGACCAAGCGTCAGTCCAGTTTGACCTAACCGAGGAACAAAAAGACAAGGAGCGCCGTGCCGCCCGTCGCGAAAGAGAAAGACGTGATAATAACCGCGACCAAGACATCCAACTTCTTGACCATGAAAGTGAAGAAGACAACGAATGTCGAGAACCACGTCGCATGGAACGCCTGGAACTAGAGCCCGAGCGAGGAAGGAGCCGGTCCCGTTCTCGATCATCGACTCGCAGAGATCGCTCGCCGGACCGTCGTCGATGGGGCGATGACGATTCGTCATCCTGGATCGGCCCTGCCGCCGCTGGTACGATAGGCGCTGTGGTTGCAGTTGCGGCTATGCCGAGTGGGGCACCAAGTGAAAGCGCCTCTGAGAGTAGCCAGCGCTACAGGGAACGTAGTGAAAAGCGCCGTGCTGAACGAGTTCCTCCGTTTTCTGAGGTGGGATGGGATCGGCCTGCTCGTGCTGACGTTGATGAAAGGCTCGAGTCACGACCAAAGCCTGCTAGTGCTGAGCCCAAGGAGGAGCCTCGAACACAGCAAAAGCCTGGTGATGTTGATATTGAGGATGAATTCCAGATAGCGCCGGAAAATCAGTCAAGGCCTGGCAAGAACCCAACAACCAGGACACCACGCACGAAGCCTACGCACGAAAGCTATGCCACGTACTTTGCTCCTCAGGAGGAGCGACACAGCCCTGATGCACAAACGGAGCATCGAGAGAACGCCACAATGTCTACGATACCTGAAGATGAGCCGGAACCTCCGCCCCAGCAAGACACCGAGCCTCCGTCGAAATACCTTGGAGAACTCCGCTGGACTGTTCCCCGATTGAATCTCATCGAACCCACGCCTCCTCATAGCCAGAATGGGTCAGTAAGGGACGTCGCTTCTCCTGATCCGTCCGCTGCAGAGCACTGCCAGAAGGAAGAAGTACCTCGTCGTGAACAAGGATCGACAACTGGCTCTCGCGTGTCATGGGGTGGAAACGAAACCCATGAATACGAAGTCCACTCGACATCTTCTGAGCAAGACTCTGATTATGAGATGGCTGATGAACTCGATGACATGCAAAGGGAACCTGTTAATCACGGGATGGCTCAAGAACCTGTTGGTATGCAAAGAGACCTTGTTGATTACAAGATGGTTCAGAAACCAGAAGGCATGAAAAGGGATCCTATCCAGCAGGACATCGAGTTTGCAACTATTCTTGATGCCACAACCAAGGACGCAGGCTTCGACCCGGCAATTATGACTGCTGATTCTCACTACGATACGCGCTCGTCACCACCGCAGGCTGAACACCACGAATTCTCGGAATATGAACCCTCTTGGCAGAAACCTGCCCATTACATCCTCGAGCCTCATGGGGCTGGCCGAGATGAGGTCCAGACGCTTCCTGGCGAGGAAAGAGAGCCAGAGGTTATGGAGTATGCACCTGAGGTCAAGCGGCACAAGGAGGCTATCGGACGCTTCAATGCACCCAAGGCCAAAGAGACCATGCCTGGTAGCTTTGAGGAAGAGTCAATGGAGCCAACCGAAGGCCCATCTCCTCGCCCGGTTGTCGAAGAAAAACGCCCCAGAGAAAACGACAGACTGTCCAGGAGGCGCTCAAGCCGTGACAGCGCTCGTGATGACCCAAGGAAGACTGCAATTGACGTCTCCCGGCCGGAGCCAATCAGCGAGAAGCCGCTAAGTGAAAAGGAACAGGAACCAGTGAACAACGATATTCCATCTAAAGAGGACCGCGACATCAAGGTTCCAGGAGAGTTCGCGCCGATTACACTTGCTATTTCTCCTCTAGGGCCGATTAGCGAAGAGCCCCGAAGCTCAAAGAAACAGCAGCCGGTGAAGAATGAGACCCCCTGGGAGGATTACCACCAAGCAGAAGCCCCTAGGGAGAGTGAACGTCCAGTTTCCCCGCCATCACCAGGCAGCGGCTACCGCATGAGCCAGGACGATCTGAACAAAAGTGAACCTGTTTTCAGAGAAAACCCCAGGGAGAGTG